>NC_090206.1:7024757-7274757 GCF_033026475.1 Channa argus
CTCTGTGTACTGTTAAGTAACACCTCAGTGGTGCTATCAATAGATTTTGCACCAGAGGTAATGATTTTCTGATCTGACTCCACAATGACTCTTGAAATGCATGTTAAGATTTCTCGGTTTGGCTGCAACATGTGCGTCTTTTTTCTTTTAATTTCTGCACAATTTGAATTTTTTTTCCCAAAATCTATGCATTAAAGTTAATAACCTAAAATAGCATGAACTGTAAAGTGACTTAAACATACAAAAGAAACCCTCATATATCTTTAAATAGAACAAAGTCTTAAAGGCTGCACAGCAGATTGTGATCCAGTCTGATTTAACAGGAAATGCATAATACGTTTTATTAAAATACATTAGATTTTATGTCTAATCTGCACAAAATTGTTTGTATTTAACCTGCACTTTTAGCAGAAAAGGAGTGAAAACATGACCAGCCTTAATAATAAGATAAATCCAATCCAAAAATAAACTTGTGGTAAATGTCCACATTTCAAACTCTCATGCCCCCAGTTTGTGAGGCAGGTTGTCTGGTAAAATGCTATTGTCTCGGTTATGTCATCAGGGTTATTTTCTCAGGCTTGACACGACTCCTCCAGAGACACAGAAGACATTCCGAGCCTGAAAACTCTCAGCAAGTTCAATGACTTTTATGTGTGAAACTGGGGGAGTTCCCCTTTAGACTTATGGAAAATGAACAAAACAAGACCCAGGAAATGGTTGTAGCGAAAATATGGTACCTGCAAAATAAAGAGTACATACATTTGGTTGTTTATATTAATTCACTATGAACTTGTTAGTGATGTGTTTAGGTACAGTCCTATTCGCAGTTGTACATTTTGGATTGGACATTTACAGTCGTCCAAAAGTTACTAATTGTTTCTTTGCGTGTCATCCGATCGCAGCAGGTCTTAGAACTAGGTAAATATAACTTAAGAGGACCAACAACACATAACGTTTTTCAGTTTGCCATTATTTATTTAACAAGGAAGCCAAATGGGAAAAAAACAGTGGGAAATACAAAGTATGACCATGATTCAATGTGCTTGCAGATCCAGATTTTGTAGTTTTTGAGGCATTGCACGATCTGACCTCGGGGTGAACATGTTAGGATGTCCACTCCCGGGAAGTTTGGCAACTGTCTTGAATGCTTTGCGCTTGTTAATAATCTTTCTCACTGTAGAACACTGAACTCCAAATTGTTTGGAAAAGCTTAAAACCCCTTTTTCTAGATTGATAAGCAGCATAGTGCTTCTTTAAGACCTTTGCTTATGTCTTTCCACCTTGGCATTGTGTTAACACACTGCTGAATACTCCAGACCAGCAAACTACCACAACGGTTTATAAAGGTTTGCACACCTGCTCATTATCAATTAATCAGCACCTGGCTGCACCTTTCCCTCGTAAATCCTATGGAAGCAGCTGAGGGTACTTGGCAATGGCCACTTTATTTTTCTTTTTGGTTTAATTTTTTGTCATAAATAATAGCATGACTTTGTCCGTCTGAGGTTAGAATTACTTAATACTGAAACCTGATGAGATTATATGATTTTTAAACATAGAATTAAAAACATTTTGAACATGTGAATATAAACCATGAGAAGCATATGAATACAATGTTTAAAACGTTAAAATGCTACGTGTAAAATGCTATGGATATTATATAGTGAAAATGCTGTATTAAAGCTTTATCTGAGTTTGATGCATTATGAAATAGTATACGCTGTCATTTCAGCTGTTTTTCGTTTTGTTTTCTATATGTAATTCAATATCTTTGATTGTAATGCATTGTATTCATATAGAAATGTACTTAAAAATGGGAATTGACAGTGAATGATATAAAAGTCTAAGTCAGAGAGGGCTAATGTGACTGACATAACAACTCTGGTCATGATGTGCTGCTCTGATTAAAGGGTGGGAATCACACAAATTGAGAAGTGCTAGTCACCTCAAGCTCTGTGCTCTATGGCAACAATCAATTTCACAACATGAAGTGGTCTGAAAAGAAGCCAGGATGAAGTGTCACTGCAGGCAGACAGACTTTATCAGTGTGCTTTGCCTAACTTCCTGGAATTACTGTGCCTTTTTAAATCAGCAGCAAGCTAAAGATTAACAGAATTTTGTGTACACGTTTCCTCTAAAAACGAACACCATGTGAACCCACCAGAGGAACAGAATGTAAGACTGTTTTACAGCTCATTTCTTTTGTATGTGATGTATGTGATATTTGGGTTAGACTGTAACATGTCTGTCTCATTACAGTGACACCTAATCACCCGGTTACCACATGCTTGATTTGAACGGTATTCAGTTGATGTGTTCATGATTTTTATTGTGATCATGAGTCCAAACCAGAAGTAGATGAGACTGCTTTTAGAAATTGGTCTATTTGAATACAGCTTTAACAGCTTTGAGGGTCAAAGGTCAAGGATCCCCTTTGACCCCCACTGTCATCAAATATAACCCGAGGGCAAAAGGGACTAAGCTTTTTGAGGATGTAAGAAGCAGTTGTGTTTCTGTTGGGGAGCAGGATATTTTCCATGCCTATAAAAGTGAACACAAAATGGATAACAGAGGTGCAACGAGAAGTGATCTCAAAAAGATGCTGTTTCGGCAAAGCTGTTACACATTTTCTAACACTGGGGATACAGCCAATGGAAGCAGAAAAAAAAAATTCACAGTGAGACACAGTGTCTCCAAGCAGACGCAGTGGCCAAAATTTCAAAGGTCTGGCTTGTAAGTGAGGGTCCGCCCAGCTCCAGCGCAGGTTGCCTTGGGCTGGCAGGTTGTTCCACTGCAGTGTGTGTGAGAGGAGTTTTTTCTCCAGAGTGGGCAGGGCCCCTGGTGCTAACATATGTAGGCTCCACAGAGGTCTGTGACGGCACACACCGGCTATCTGGACAATGCATCCATCATTAACCCCCATCTCCCTCCATCTCTGTCTCACTGCATTTCAATCGGCCTCCATCACTCTGCTCGCTGCATCTCACACTCATCTCTCCTTCTCTCTTTGTTTGGGCCACGTTATCTCCATCCCCTGCTGTCCATCTCCCCGTCCTCCTGCCTTTCTCTTTTCTCTTTCCCCGTGGCCTGCTTTTCATCTCTCCCAGTTTCTCCCACTCTCTTTTACACTAACCCCCCCCCCACACACACACACTTCTCCCATTCTGCCCTTCACCACGTCTCTTTTTCTCCCCCTTTACCCTCTCCCTGGATCCGCTTTCCAACCCCCCCTCCTCCTCCTCCCCCACTGCCCCAACTCTCTCTCTCTCTCCCTCAACCCTCCCCCCCTCCTCTTCCTCTCTGTCCTCCGTTCAATCCTGCCCCCCTCCCTCCCTTTCTCTCCTGCCATCTTGCAGGCCAGTGTAGCCAGACTGCAGGCGTTCAGGGAGTCACTGGACCTGCTGGGCAGCGGGTGACACAGATTTCCGGTGTGTGTGTGTGTGTGTGTGTATGTGTGTGTGTGTGTGTGGTGTGTGCATGTGTGACGAGAACTGGGAGGGGGGATTAAGCTCCAAATCACTAGAAAGGCGCTGAAGAGGGGGGGGGGGGTTGCAGATCCAAGGATTTGAAATTCCCCCTTTGTCTAGGAGATGAAGAAACACTAGACTGTGGACTTTTATTAAAAGACTGTGTGTTTCTCATTCAGTGGGAGCGTTGTAATAGCATGATGTTGGAGCTCACTGCTTTTCTCCATGAGTTGGCAGTGTCCTGCGTTGGCTGGCGTGCTGTGCTTATTCTCTCCCTGCCTGACAAACATGCACACACAGACACACACACACGCACACACAACCCCCCCCACACACACACGCACACACACAGTCCCTCTGCGATCCCCCTGACTGAAGGCGCACAGGAAGTGCAGCCGTGGCCCAATTATAGCGTGACACCTCGGGCCGGCCGTTGCCATGGTTACGTCTTCCCTGCGGTCCCCTGGAGTGTGGCGCCGAGGAAGAAGGTCTTATCACATCAGCCATCGTTACGGCAACAAGCAAAAACCCACCCTGTAGCCTTGGTCCAGCTGGCTGTGTGTTTGACTCATAATGTGAGAGTGTCTGTATATGATCTATACTTGTAAATAAAAAGGGAAATTGCGTCAGTGTGTGAACAGAGGAGAGAGAGCGCTTGTGATTATGTGTGCATGTCAGGTTAGGTGTGTTCGAGTGCATGCACCAGACTTGCCAAGGCAGTGTGTAGGTGTGTTTGTGTGTGTGTTTCTGTGGGGTTGCGATAAGGCTCTCAGCCACACCATTAGGTGATTCATAATCCACACAACCCTTCCACACACACAGACACACTTGTGTGCTTGTATACGAGCAGAAACACGACACAACATACATCCAATTAAAAAGGAACATACATGCACATGTAGTACAAACCCAGCCTCTAGACAAGTGCACATGGCCATTTTATTTTATTTCAAAAGGGCAAACAGAGCTATACAGTACAAGTTGCACATGAAATAATTTAGCCTAAGCTGAACTCATTCATTTCTTACTGATGCAGTGACGTCAGAACAACAGAATCAAAACTCCCCAAGAGAAACAAAACATTTGGCTCCTTTTTTATGTTGAAACACAATACATCCAAACAGGAAAGGGATGTAAAAAAAGACATAATGTTTTCCAGATATTTACAGTCTATTTACAGCATTTTTGTTGTCATCTAAATTTTGACACACATTGGTATCCTTCTTTGTCTCCTCTCCATTTCACTGATTGTCAAAAGAAAGGATGGGAACGAGTGTGGACATTCTTAAACTGAGCTGCAGCCCCTCGCTAAACACAAGGACTAAAGATCTTTGAACCACAGTCTGAGTGTGTTAACATGGTGTCCTGTGTGTTTTTGTTAAACTGCAGCTCCTCAACAATGATCCAACCAGGATCCTCTAATAAATGCTGCCACCGCAAGAATTACTATCCATCCAATGCTCCGTTGCTCCTCTCCTGTGCCAGACCCAAAGTAAAGTCGGAGCCCCTTAGATCAAACCCAGACACTCTGCTGTCAAACCCGTGGCCTCCGGGCTTCCTCTTCAGCTCCTCGCACTTCCTGTATTTACAGATCTGGTGTCCCCTCTTGCGATTGCGGCAGCTGCTGCACTGTTCGCAGTTCGTCTGACGCCGACAAGGCACGCACTCCCCGCACCTCTTCCTTTTTCTCCGCCCTCCGCTGCCCCCACCCAGAGAACCGGGAGAGTAGCCTTCTGCCACCAGCCCCTCGATGCCCTCTGTGCCCATAGCCGTGGTCCTCCAGTGGCCTCCCCCCATCTGGAAGCCTGCCAGAGGGAATAAAGCCGGACTGAAGGGAAACCAGGCTCCCAGGAAAGGTTGGAAATCAGTTCCACACCCAGAGGAGTCCTCTTCCTCCTCCTCAGGCCCTGATCCACCTCCCTCCCCATCTCCTTTCACACCCTTTGCCTCTGCAGCCTCCCTTTTAGCCGGCTGGCTGCTCTGTGCACCAAGGCCGGCCTGCTCTGTGGTGGCAGGGGTCAAAGCCAGAAGCCCAGCACGCATCAGCAGCTCTGCGGCGTGGGCCAGGTGGAGCCCGCTGGGCGACTCCCACATGTCGGGCCAGGAGGGTGCACGACGAGGCTTAGCGTGCCCAGGCTGGGCGGCCCGTTGCTGAGCTGGGGAGGGTTGAATCAGGCCTTTTACATCCATGGCAGGGGAAGGGGTGGAGATGTAATGGGAGAGGCTATAGGGGTGGTTGGAGCGCTTAAGGCTGGGTCTCAGTGGCTCATTGGGGATTTTAGCACTGCTGTGGGCCTGATCTGGGGAAGAAGGGCCAGCGATGTCTACGGCAGTGGACATAGCAGTGGCTGTATAGGAGAGTCTGTCTTTGTGTGTATGTGTGTGTGTGTGTGTGTGTGTGTGTGGGAGGAGATGTGAGGGAGAAGAGGGTTGAAGCTGATGCGGGGTTGACAACCGTCCTGCTGTTACTTCAGCCAAAATGGCAAGCCTTGGCCTGTGTCCCTATTCCCATTCTCTGCAGCAGCCTCAGAGTCCTGGAGAGCTAGAAATGAATAGGGGATCAAAAGAGGAAGGTTAAGAATAGAAATGTTGGCGAGACAAATACAAGAAGAGAGTAAACAGGGGAGATGAGACTGGAAGAAAATTCTCAAGCAGAGCCACAGCACGCAGTGGCAGACAATCAGAGTGGAGACAATCTGTATTTAAAGACAATATAACATAATTATATAGAGGTTTTGAAATACAACAGCTTGAATAGAGACGAACAGGCCTGTGTATCACACTGAGTACATGCCTTGCAACTGATTTCCGCATACAGGAGGCAGTATCCCTTTAAGAATTTCACGGTATATCAATGCAATCAATAACAGAGCGACAACAATATGCAAAGATATGCGCATATGCGCAGGTCAAATGTGGAGCGCGCTTTTCAAATACATTTTGACGACTGCTGTTATGTGTGCCAGCCAAAGCATAAGCTCCACACAGAAACACTAAATAGTGGACCGTCAAAAACAGGGTGTCTTTTGTCTGGTATCGACGACGAGGAGCGAGGTGCGCAACGATGCGGTTGCTGTGGATAAAAAAAAAAAGACCAGGCTATATCCCGTGTCCACACATGGAAAAAAAAAACCTACCCCTGTGATTAAACACGGGTTATATATGTTGTCACGGGACACGTGTGTAATCCATATGGTGGGATCGACGAGGCGAGCCGATCGATTATTTCACCGTAATTACGGTTACCTAAAGAAGACGGTGCTCGGCCGACGCCACGGCGAGCTGACCACAGTCCGAGCGGTCGCTGCGACACGGCGCGGTGCGCAGGAAAAGGCGACAAACAAAAACAGCGAAAATCAACAGGAAGTATTGCCCCAAAGTCCCCTCTTACCTTTTAAATACGGTCCAAACTCTCCTGTCAAATATACGATGAAGTCATGAACTAATGGCGTGCTGATTGTAGTGTATATGGACAGCGGAGCTGCCGATTCCTCCTCCACCTCTCCGTCCCGGAGGGTCTGCAAACACTCTGCACGGAATTCGGGGGCGTCGCTCAAAATGTGAAGTGGACTCTGCAGTCGACACCGTGGTCAGAGCGACCCCGTAATATCCACAGGAAGTACTCCTGGTGCACGGACAGCTGAACGTCTCAGTAAGACGATCACAACAATAAAGGGTTTAAACTTCCTATCAATAAATAATGTTTAAGGCGCCTGTCAATCACCGTAACCCACAATAATTCCGTTAATTAACAACTATGCACAATTACTGTGTTTAGTATACAGTAGCAAATTAGTGGTGATGTCATTGATTTCAAGTGGAAATGTGCATGTTTCAGGAGATGTTGTTTATCTGGAACAACAGGCGCGTGAGAAAATAGTCATTTTCGTGGCGGTGCGTCCTGGATTTACTTGTAGCTTATAACATGGACAATACACTGTTACGACATAGGTTCGCATGGTCAGCAAAAGAAACACAAAAAGTTAGATTTAGGAATAAACACAGTTTTTTTCACAATTTGGTTCACAACGGTCACATGGCTAACGCAGATGTATTTAGTCAATATATAATAATAATAATAATAATAATAATAATAATAATGATAATAGTAGCCTCTAAACTCTGTATGTCACGGTGTTACACCGTGTCACCATAACGCTGCCATCTCTTACAACAAAAACGAAAAATAACAATTAAACTAATTACACAATAAAACAGTTCACCGGAAATCCTCACGTAGAAGAAGTTTAGCCAATCAGCGCTCGGCAGTGTATGTGTAGCAGGGATTACCTACGTGTCCCTCTCCTGCCTGCTAAAGGTGACTCCTCACATAGGGACGGCTGAGTCCACTCCACCTCTTATGAGAGTCCTCCGTTGCATCTGGCACGCAGCCAGATACCTCGTGCGAGTGGTGTGTGTGTGTGTGTGTGTGTGTGTGTGTGTGTGTGTGTGTGTGTGTGTGCGCGTGCGCATGTCACTATGGGAGCAGGGGCCCACCGTACTCGCGTACACTGTCTGGCCTGGAGTATTCGTGCAAACACAGCGTCTTCTAGTGGTCACCACAAATACTGCCACGTCTTAAAATGGCCACTGGTACTGGTGGACACTGCAGCACAGCGGCCCCCTCCTCACCTCCAGCAGAGGCCTGTCACACACACACACACACTTTTTCCTCTTACTCACACACTCCTGATCCCACTGCAGTCACCCCACTGGGGCTGTGTGTGCATTATCCCTGTCCACTTTTAATCGATAAACACATGGTCCTTCCACTCTGCTAAAAGGTGAAGTGATTAGGTGGAGTGCATTTGATCCTGTGTGTAAAAACAAACAATTGCAGAGTTTGGCCCCTGGCCCTGCAGCAAGAACTGCCTCCCACCATAGATAAGAGAGACTTCCAAAATCAGATCACTCAACAACTTTTATTCACAACATACAGAACAGTGAATCAAGTCTAAAACACCACAGCCAGCAGAAAACAAAGATGATAATCTAGTAAAATTACATTTATATGCAGTTTAACAATGTGCAGATTAAACGCAATGCTTACAGTAAATAGTGTTTAAACAGTTCGAGACTTGGGATTATCGTCGGAACAAGCAGCGTTTTGTGTCAACATTGTAACATAACATTCATATAGGTTGTGTGTTTAGACTCTGACGACTACATTTTACATAAGGCCTGAGCTGTTCAGATATGAAAAACACTGATCTGAGACAAATGGGCGTCAGTTCATCAAGTTTTAAGCAACTGCTCCAGATCTAGAGGAGTTGAGAAGGAAGGGGACTGTTGAGTGTTTGACTTATGTCAGGTCTAATGAGTCTTTTTGATCAATCTCTTGGGAGTACATGAAAATTCATACATGTGGTCATAATACCGTCATGGCAAACTGCACTGTTGTCAAATTTCCCTTCCTTATCAATTCCAAAATGACCTTTGATTTCAAAGCAATGTCAGTTAATGCAAAACAGTGTAATATGTCTAAAATCAAAACTCATTTTTTTAAGCACTTTTTCAGCTTTTATTTTGCGCAAAAAAAGGTAAAGTTTCCTACGGTAACCATCAGTGTGACACTTAAAGATGAAGAAGAACGATTGGACAAACTCTGGGCAGCAGCATGAGATAACATGAGAAGGCAAAGATCTGTGATTGGTAGCTTTAGGGATCTTTCTTTTTGATGATCAGTGGTCCCACGTTGTCTCCGGTTTCCTCATTGTGTTTGGTGTGAGCCCCGTCGCAGTAAGGGAACTGCAAGGAGATGTTAAACACCAAAAAAATAAATAAATGAGTGTCTTATCAAGGGTAAGCCATACGATTTGAAACAAAACTGTTTTAATTTGCTCAAATTTGTGGGAGAACTATGAACTTTACTGCTGTTCACATGCTGAACACCAAGAACTTTAATTTTCTTTATTCGGTGTGTATTTGGCAAACTGTGGATTCCTGCCCGTTTGCAGACTTGAAGTACCACTCAGGTCTATTTCAGTTTAAGGACTATCATTTTTAAATTGAAATCCCACTCAGTTTCATTCAGATGTGTACTGAAGCCAGAGGTCAGTAACAGTTTTCAGATTTTTCTCTGTTATGGTTTGAACGGTTCTGTGGAGGGAAACCCTTAATGCATGTTGCCTTATTGGCCACATGCCAGTCAAAGTTCAAAGACAGAGATCATCATGTGCAACCAACCAACAGCTCTGACATCACTGAGTGGGACTTGGCCAGAAGTGCAGCATAGTTAAATGTCTGACCTGACAAACTGCTTTAGGACATTAAACTGGAGAAAGAAAAGCACATTTTAACTTTTAATCAGATGATTTACTCGTTTAAAAAGTTAAGTAACACCAAGTACTTTATCGTGGCTCTGAACTAACTCCTGACCTTCTTTGACTTCCAGCAGCGGCAGTAGACAGCCTTCGAGCCAATGTCTTCCATGTCAAAGCTGTGGACTACTTTGGGACTGTCTTTGTGGATGCATGAGTTCACCTGGCCCTTTTTACAGCACCGCCTGTTCAGGTAATGGCTGACTAGGAAACCGCCAGCAGCTGCAATCACTGCCACCGGCACAGCCACAACCAAATGCTCTGTGGAGAAAGAGAGAAAGACAGACACGGTGAGCATACAAATACAGAAAGGAACACCTGTCTCGTCTCCTGGTAGAGACATGAAAGCTTATGTTTCTTGTTGTTCTATGAAATGTTGGCGAAGGTGGGGGAAAAAAAAAAAACTGACACTGACAACAAAAGCTGAATAAATATCATGGCAACACTGGGTTTTGCATTATTTCTTTGAACACTTTTTGCTGAGGCACGATTGGTAGAGGTTAATTAATTTTGTTGGTTGTGTGGCACATAGCTGATGTAAAAGCACATATCTTCTATTAGGTTGAGGTCAGGACTTTGGGAAGTTCATTCCAAAAATCTATTGTATCCATTCTACAAGCAGCATTGATGTGTTTGAAGTCATTGTCTTGAGTGAACACTCAAGTGTGTTCATGTATAAATCAGCTCCTAGTTTGATTATATGCTGAAGAACAACAAGTTAACTTCCTTTATTCTATCCACTCTGCAGTCGATCAGCTCCACTGGCAACATGAGTATATTACTGCCACCTTGCTAACAGCAGGTACAGTGTACTGGGGTAGAATGCTGGCCAAACAACACAATCTTTGTCTTGTCTGACCATAAAACCTGTCCTCCAGGTTATCCTTTGTCCATGTTGTTACCAAAAACCTTTACGTGAGATTCAAATGTGTCCATTTTAAAGTTTTTAATCTTGGCTGGAAGCTTTTATGTCCATTAAAATATAAAACTTCACACACTCCAGCAGCTTACAGCTCATGGCAGCCCTGTCCCATGATGCTTACTAGGTTGTTCTTGAGCATCTGAACCTATATCTTCTCAACTCAGTGAGACAGTTTAGGTCTGCTTCCAGACTCTGAGGTGGCTGCACCTCCCAATAACTTGCTTTTATGTCCAATTGTTTGTACAAAGTGATGATCTGAGAAAGACACCCTTCTTTCGCGGATCGGCACTGAGCTCTTTGTACTTAGTACAGTACATCAGCCAGTACATTGTGTGTTCGTCAAAGAGGAGCCACCAGCTGAAGTCATTCATTATCACTAACAGGGAGTTCAGAGGTCTTGGCAAATTAAAAGACACATTAGAAACTTGAACGCCCCCTAAATAATAATCTGAGTGGGTGAACATTTTTGGACTCCATTTATACAAAATTTAATGTGAGAAACCAAATGTTTGTGCACCAAATTCTTAGGGTATGTCATTTATTAAAAAGGTGTATCTATGTACAATTGTGCCTTGGCAAAAAAAAAAAAAAGTAAATAAAAAAAGAGACAAATTATTTCCATGATGAATCTATATGCTTTCATATAGATCACAACTGTACATGTTCATCATATGAACTGCTGTGTAGTTTAATTATATAGGAACAAACTGAATGGTATTGCCACTCCTCACTAGCTGAACAGTCAAAGTGTTCAATTATTTAAAATGTTTTTGTTTTTTTATTTGAAAGGGCAGGACTATACTTTCGGACTAAGGGAGGGTTTTTACAAGCAGAGCCTGTCAAACAGAAAATACAGGTAACTTGGTATTCATTTTTACCAAGCTATGGTTTATGAAACTAGCAGGAGGATTATCTAGTTCTGCTGCGCATCATATGGTGTAGAGTCCTGAGACAAGAGCAGTTTAGATTGAGTGATTAGCTGCTTGCTGGAGCATTAGATGCTATGATACATACAGCAAAACCTACTACAACTATATGGTGGGACCAAGAATGGTTTGAGCCGATGATCCGAAGCTATGAGTGACCTTGTAAAAGCTGGAAATACAACCTGTGGCTGTCTCTGGCTCGGCTAACTAGCCACTTATCTAAGTTAGCTAAATGGCTTCTAGCCAGCGACGTAAGAGTTGCGACATTGCAGCAACTAAGTAACCGATTTCAAAACCTAAATATATATTATCTACTCTTCCATTAGTATATTGCCTCTATTTGCTAAACTAAAAATAAATAGTCAAGCGTTGACTTACAAAGTCTCATTCTGTTTCCTAGACACAACTTCCCTGTTATGTTGGATAACGTCAGGTCGCAGACATTTCCGTTGAGCATTACATGAATGCAATGCTAACATTTGTAGCTTTAATACTTTACCTTTTGTTACTCTGAATCCCGTGGAGGACAGTGCGTGCGTTGGGGCTGACATGTTTTCTGTGCACGCTGTTTAATTTCTGCTCAGCGCTCAACTGCAAGGTCAACAGTGAATCTGCTCTGAACTCCGGTTGTTACAAAAACCGCTGCGTCACCCTGCACCAACCAATGAGGACGGAGCACGAAGGGCCAAAAAAATCGCTAAAGCAAGAGGTTTCACCACCAACTTCCAGCGTACTTCCGCATTCGCTTTAGTGTCGCGTGGGTTGTGTGTTTACTTGAAACAGAGCAACAAGAGCAATAGGGAACAAAAATTATTAACAATATTAATAATAAATAAAATTAAAGACGTATTTCCTATAACACTCGCAGAGCCTTAGTAACTTTAAAGCCTTATTGTTGCTTTCAAAACTGTATGCTTTCAAAATATCTTATGTAATTCCTGAAAACAATATTTCTGAGAACAATAAAGACATATTAAGACACAATAAAAACATTTGTCAATATATAATTTAGCAAATATAAAGATAAAAATTATCAGAAAACGATTGTAACTCTCCTCTTCCTTGTTATTAACGATTCAAAAAATCATTTAGAATTTAGATTTTAACGAAAGTAAGGACATCGGACAAAATTATAATTACAGGTCTAAAATAAATGTAGAATTTTCTCAGGACAGGAATTACAGAAAGAGCAGTTGGTGTCAATGTTCTTTTTAAACATTAGGGAAAGATACGTTTTGACTCGACAGTATGTATAAAGTAATTTATAAGAGATTTCTCTTATTTAACAGTTCAAATATATTTGTCCAGACTTTTTTTTCCAAGGCAAGATATGGGTAATACCATCAGAGTAAGACTTAACGTGAGGGATACTTTCAGCTACGAACACCGTTCTGTATTCACAACGTTCAGAGGCATCACAGCTTTTTAAATATCTTTTATAGGATTTTTAAACATCAATGACGTCACATAATCGCCTTTGATGCACTTTGGCTGCTTCTGGGCTTTAAAGATGTTCAAAGCAAAGGTGAAAAATGCTTTTGGTTTTGTTAAAATACCCGAACTAACTGACCGGTATTTGGTTTAGTATTACAGTCATAAAGACTCCCACAGGAAGAGAACAATCTTGATGTCTATGAGCTTTGGTGAGCCCCCTTTTCCTACTCATGCTTTAAGAAAGTGAATGTTATAATTAATAAAACAAACAGTTCATGATTAATTTTAATAACTTCTTCTTCTTTTCCTTTCGGCTGTTCCCTTTCAGGGGTCGCCACAGCGAATCATGTGCCTCCATCTAACTCTGTCCTCTGCATCCTCTTCACTCACACCAACTAACTTCATATCCTCTCTCACTATATCCATAAATCTATTAATTTGAATAAGTAATTTATTAGTAACTCACAATGCTCCTATCACCATAAACAGACATTCCTCGTACTTTAGTTACTTTGAGCTACATTACAAAGAGTGCTGTATATGAAGGCAACGTGTCCAAGAACAATATCAAATATTACGCTTCATATCCAAGAGACACGCATTATATACGACGTTGTGGTGGAAGATAACTGAAGACTTAAACTTACTGTACTTAAATACAGTTTTACCTGCACTACGTTGTAACCAAAACCTATTAAAAGGCTTATAAAATAGGGCGCTAATAAATCAAACTACCCAACAATAATATTAATAATTAAACCTGAATCAGTTAGTGGATCGGCAAAAAATGAAGTGGCTTTTATTATAACAGTTCATTATACAAATGCCAAACATTTCATACTTCCAGCTTTTGGAAACTAATGTAACACTTTACTTTTAGTTTAATATTAGTATAATATCAATTAGTGTAATCTCTGGTGGGCTGCGCCTTCATAAACTGTCATAACAAGTGTGTTAAGAGGCTTTGTGTGTGTGTTTGTCACAGTGGAAAAAGTTTCACCACAACCTGGACACAATTTACATGTTACCATAGAAGCCGATTTTCATCTTCCTGTCCCCGGAAATACGGAGGTTGAGGAGAGTGGTCGCATAAATAATTAGTTGAGCCACTTTGGGCGATATGATTAAATTCTCCTCTACACTTTTCCTGTAGTAACAGCACATCTTCATACATCCTACAGCAGCGTTTGCACTGAGAGTCATTTCAAGGTGATGAAACGTCAAGACACATATGAACACAAATATGAGCTCAAACCTCGTGTGAGGATAAAAAACACTTTTAGCCAAACTTCTGAGTGAACACAGAAGAATGCAGCTACTTTTCCTCCTCACCACGTAATTTCCCCTGGCTGCTCACCATTTCCCGGAATCAGCGCCTTTACGTGTTAAAATGATGTTCGTCTAATCTTTCGTGTCGAGAAAAATCTAATTATATAAAGTGTAATGGGAATAATTGCCGCTGTTGAATAAAGATTCTTCAATCATACACCCAGCTTGTGTTTACAGTAATGTGTGCAGGGCGACGATTACGAACATTTAATGCGAGATTAAGTCCATCACCTGAAGGGACAAAGGACACTTGTTTGAGAATGACAATGTAGTTGTTTTGGACAGAGGAGACAGATGGTTTGAGAGGGGAGTAAGTAAAGCCATTTACATGGAGAATCCTCTCAACAAAAGAGGCCTCAGGCACAACTGCCACTTCACACATCCACCAAGAGGGGCACACCTAACGACCCCATTCTTAGGGTCGTAATTATTACATCTTGATGCCTCCACCCTGTTCCCACCTCCCACCTTAACCATGTCTTCACTGACATAACAGGTGGTTATTTGCCATCATATTTAAAAAAATCCCTCCACAATCTACATTTTACTTCACTACTGTAAAATGCTTGTTACACCTCAATACATGACAATCTAATAGTGTATTAGTGACAGAATTTTTCTTTAATATTTGTGCTTGAATAAACTTAAGCAAATATGAGTTTCAGTTGTACCATTATATTTATAAAGTATATTTCCCAAACACATACAATACCAGCCCACTGCGACCCTGAACAGGGGAGCCACATAAGAAAATGGATAGAAATACAATATTTAAATGTGAACAATTTAAAAAGTACAAGTAAAATGTTCCTTAAAATCACATGGTTCCCCATTTTCTTTAGAGAATGTATTAGTACCAATGTAACTCTCAAATATCACTTTTACCACGTGTTAATGGAAGAAGCTATTGAACATCTCAACTATCTGTAGAACTAGATTATAAATACCTGGCTTTGGATGTTTCTTTCCTGCCTCTGAACATCCTTTTTAAAAGAGTCTGAGAATGAGTCAACACAAGAGTCGTGGGTTTTATTACACAGTTTAATCAACACACAAAGCTCAACGAGCCTCTCAGGTAATTCAATATACAGAGGTTTTGTGCAAGAAGAGTGGGTTCTCCTCGCACTCAGAGCCCAAGCTAGTTCCATTGCCATTTAAGATGTTAGCCTCTAATTTAACAATAGCAAAAAACAAAAAAGAAGAAAACAAAAGAAAAAAGCAACCTAAAGGGTTATGGGGGTGGGGAATAAAAACACAGGTTAAACTAAGAAAAATAAATTGCTTAAATACCTGGTCCAGAACCTCCACTTTGTGAATAAAGAAAATGTGGTGGTAGTGGTGGTGGTGGTGGTGGTGGTGGGGTCACGTGAGGGGGGGAGGGGGTGTTACAGTTGTGCGTGAAGTTGTGTTTTTATGTGTGTACAAAAGGGTCATTATGGGTAAGGAGGTTTGGTGTGGGGGGGGGGTTGGTAGCAGGGATAAATTAAAAGTCCTTTCACAGAATCAAACAGAAATCCAAAATAGGCCATGTGCATTTCCCCCCCAATTATACATAGCCTGCAATGATTTCTTTAAGTATTTATTGTATAAAATACAGAGTGCTCTTCAATTAATGTGTGAAAACTGCTTTCTTGAATTGTGACCTCTGAAAATGGGAATTATTAAAGGACAACAAAACAAGAAAGGGTGAAGTGTAAAAATCCCTCTATCTTATTGCCCCCCCTTAAAAAAAAACAAAAACAAAAGGGGGAAATGAAGGAAAAGAAGGTCCCCTCAAAGTTTAACAGATATTTAAAGGAATGGTTTTAGTGATTAACGTCCACGGAGGGAGGTTGGATGAGGATGCAGTTGTGAAGGAAAACTAGGTTTCCGACCTGCATGGTGACAAAATGTAATGCGTCACAGAAGTCAGAGGACAGGGTCAGAGGTCACTAAGGAGGGAGGAGCTGAAAAACAAGTTGGGGGGGGAAGGATGTTACCATAGCAAGTTAACAATATGTACACTGGAAGGTGGGCAGGTGGGCTGAGAGGCATGAGGGGAGAGAGAGAGAGAGAGAAAGAGACATTTGGGGGGGGGGGGGGGGGGGGGGGGGGTCAAGAGCGAGTTTTACAGGTACTCTGGTGAAGGGGAGGCGTGGCTCAAATAAAGCACTCCAATGGAAACCAACAGGATCTTGTTTTAAATTTTTCATTTGTTTGTATGTTTTTTTTTTGTTTGTTTTCTCTTTACATCTGAACTCCCCTAACCTTACGTTGTAGAGGTGGTTGGCCATGATTCTACCCCAACACTACATTGCATACTTTTGTGTCCATTCCCGAGCTATTTTGTTGTACCTGTGAACAAGCAGAAAGAGAAATAAAAGAAGGACTTGTTAGTTTTTGGCCTGGTAAAGAGCAAAATAATAGGATTTTTGTAACATTTTCCACAAAGAAAACAAAAAAACAAAAACAAAATTAGCAAAGCTGTAAAATGGTCACCATTCTGCAATGTAATGTTACATTGGTTATTTTTTTGTTTCCAGTTTTCACTGCAGCAGTTTCTAGTGCTGATAAATTGTATTTTTATCATTACAATTTAAAAAGTACAATAAAACGCTTTCAAAGAAATGTCTAAATTGTGATATGACAAAATTCCACTTTTAATGACTACTGCAGTTATTGAACCGCCTGAACAGAATCTCTAATCAGAGGACACAATTGTAAATCTGGTTTTGTCTCAAGCAAACCTGACACAGCTTTTCAAAGGCTTCTTTGGTTGCACAAGGTATGTTTGAGATTGAACTCCTCCAATACCTGAAATGGATAGGGCTTTGCTCAGGGTCATGCTTGACTGCATGTTAAAAATGTGGGTAAGTGAAAAGAATTTCATAGATGTTCCTAAAGGAACCATTGGAAGCGCAGTTCACAAGTTCAAAGTTAACGTACGAGGGGCTACACTATCTGGACCTGACAAAAAAAAAAAAAGAAAAAGGGAAGCTACCAAGGGATGCAACTAGATTGAAGAGGCACGTGGAGAAAAACCTTCGAGTGACTGCAAAAGACCTGCAGCAAGACTTGGTGGCAACAGGCACTGAGGTTTCAGTTTGCACAGTAAGGCACATATACTAAACACTGAAGGTTTCCAAGCCAGAACTCAAACAGAGTATTCTACTACTAGAGACCCAAAGCATAAGAAAAGCCAGGCTATAGATCAGAGGTATGTCAGAATGACGAAGAATGAAAACAAACACCCTGTCTACAGTGAAACCTGCAGGTTCTGAGGGCTCTGGGGCTGCTTTGCTTACTTTGGCGCTGTAAACCTGCAGTGTCTGGCAAGATGGATTCATTCAAGTTTCAGGAGCTCCTAGGAGAAAATGTGAGGCCATCTGTGAAGAAGCTGAAGCCTGAGCATCATTTCCAACAGGACCACGATCTCAACCATACATCGAAGTCGTCCAAGGCTTGGTTGCACAAACAGGTACTAGATGATTTAAGAGTGAGTCACATTCACCTGACTTCTTGAACTCCATATAAAATCTCTGGTGGGATTTGAAAAAGGTGGTTGCAACAAAGATAACCAAGAATATAAAATTGAGGCTGTTGCCCACAAGTGGAAAAAAGGAGCAGCTGTGTTATTGTTATCAAGTATATACACGTTACACATACATGTAAAAATGAAATGAGTCTCCCTGAGGGGAGCAGTGGGAGCTAGACACTGGGTGTCTTGATCAATGACACACCTGGAATGTAGGCTGGGATTTGTTCTTTCCACATCCCAGCCTGATGTTCTCAAAGTCACCAGGCCACGGAAGATAAAGCAGGACATACTCTCTGTGGGAATGGAACCCCGGTCCTCTGCACGACCGGCAGAGATAATATCCACTATAGTAACAAGGAGTCGCAGAGCTGGGCTTAGATTCCTTCGAAATGCTGCCGAAAGCAGGCATGCATCAAGTTTAGAGCATCTTCAGAACTGAGGAGTAGTTGAATCATGTTGAGAGGAAGCAGCAGGGTGGTGGAGTGGATAGCGCTGCCGCCTCACAGCTAAAAGGTTGGGGGTCCGCATCCCTGGCTGACTGAATGAATGAATAAGTGTCCTCCAACGGTCTCCCCCAAATTGCCTGTTGTAAATGCAAGTATGAGTGTACCCTGCCTTCCACCCTGTGACAGCTGGGACAGGCTTTAGCCCCCCAGCAATTCATAACAGGATAAGCAGTAAGAGGTAATGGATGGATCATTTTAAGACTGCAGTTGTATTAAAGTCGCATTTTGTATTCACTTTGGAAGTTTGTGAATTTTGCCAGTGCATCTAATTTGTTAATGGGGGTTGAATTATTTTGACCACAACAATCTTTCTTTCTTTTTAAACATCAGCAGCAGATCAATGTCAGCACCTTTAAAAAACAAATGTATTACAGCTATCTGGAATTATTTTGGGTCTCTGTTAGCAGTGTACCTATAAAAACAGAGACATTGGGGCTGTTAGAGTAGTAGACACACTTTAATATTTCATTATTATAGGAAGTTATAGCATCATCTCAATATTGAACAATGTTATCCCACATGACAGATTTTCCTCAAATCGTGCAGGTCTGGTAGCTTCCAGGAAATACTCTGCTGGACAATCAGTAGCTTAACTGGTAGCACTGTGCTGTTCCTAAACAGATATGGGCAAAAACAAAATAGCAGCCAGTCCCACTCTGACTCTTTATAAAGCTTGCAAGTGTGCAATACTGAATTTAGAGAAGTTGTCTTAATATCTAATACTAATTAGAATTTCACCAATATCTGTTCATGTCATAGGACAAAAAAAATTATACATTTAAAAGTTACTCTTTAACAGTGTGTATGTATACACACTGTAAATACAGGACACCATGAGTTGTCTGACAATTAGGTTTCTGTAGTGATGTAAACAGTGGTGTGTGCATCCTGGCAACTTGCTTTTTAATACTGCATGGAAAACACCAGCTGAGTGCTTTGATTTGAGGCATTTTCCTTTTTTAAGCCTTTGCAAAGCCGCACTATGGCTTTAGGGCTGTGTGTTTTTTAAGCATGTTACATGCCAACATTTTAAATATGTCATTAGGGTTACGCAAGGTAGAGTACTGATGTGAAATGCTAATTTCTAAACGAGATGTCACAATGTGGAAATAATGAAGTATCATTATAATAAATGTCGGACATAACGAAAAATGTTTTTGACATTGTAAGATTCTCTTAAAGCCTCTTCTAAATTGAGCAATTAGTTATTAGTATATTTGAAAAAATATTTAATAATAACTTTAAAAGCCACTTCACATGACTTAGGCTTCACGTTCGGAACTATAGCAGAACTAAGATTTTAAAACTACTAATAATCTGTAGCTATTCAACAGCTACTTTCCAAACCTGGCTTTGCACAGCTTCACGCACTTTGTCTCAAGGTTCTGAAACAAATCCAATACATTCAAGCGATGCACAAAACAAGAAGCTTACTTTTCCCTGTCAGTCTTGTAGATGCGGGCAATCTCAGGTACTAATGGGTCATCCGGGTTTGGGTCACACAGCAGAGAGCAGATGGACAGGAGGACTGGAACAGACAAGGCACAGGTCAAAAGTTATCAATCAGCACGCAATACAAAGTTAGATAAAAAAGCCATTCATGAGGAGCAATATTATTATACATATAAACATGTCTAGTAGTAAGCTTTTACCAAATTTAAAAAAACTGAAGCAAAGGGCTGACTTTTACAGAGTGCACCAGTTCAATACATCATGAAGAGGTAGCATTTTATTTAAAAGGGAAACCAACACGTTTTCCTTGTTCCTTCCATTCCTGACATGCTGTTGAAAAACGCAGCAGTATCTGTCATTTATCTGTCGCTATAGGTGCCGCTGTGCACGTCGGAGTCTGAAGGCTGCTCAAAGACAGCCTACCTTTGGAGATGGTGAGAGCCGGAGACCACTGTGATCGCAGGATGTCAAGACAAATGCTGCCGTTGCTGTTGATATTTGGGTGGTAGATTCTTGTGGTAAATGCAACCTGAAGACAGACAGAAAAATGTGGGGGGGTGGGGGGGTGGGGGGTAAGATTAGAGGAACAGGAAATGGGATGATGTAAAGCTGTAGCATGTTTTTGTAGGCAATCCGCATGTGCCTCGGTGTTATTCTGTTTAATTTTCTCCGTTTGTGTCTGTGTCTCGCTTACCTTTGGCGGTTTGAAGGGGTAGTCTGTGGGGAAGTGTATGGTCAAGAAGAAAACCCCGCTCTGGTAAGGACTGTCATTCTAATATGAGATAGGAGAAACCCATTCATCTCATTCGTGTCTACATTACAGAGACAAATGCATGCATATAAAAAATAAAAAAAAAAAAAGGTCAATTTTATTAAATTGTTGATTTCCTTTAAGTTGAATTTTCTTGACGAATAAAAAGTAACAGAAAACCTACATATGTGCTCATAAATTTTCTCAGCAAAAACAAATCAGTACGATTAAAGCTGAAGCCGACTGAATACTTACAGGTCCCATTATTGTGGCTTGCCAGTGAAACACTGAAAGAAAAAGACAGAAAATGGTTAAGACACAGAAAAACGTAAGCCAGACAAATATTATGGGGAAAAGAAAAGAAAAGGCCACATAAAGTCTGCATGTTTATTTATACAGATGAGCAACAAGGTCTTAAATGAAAGTGCAACTTAAGATAAAAACTATAATAAAGACAGCTTCGAGAACATAAACCAGAAGAATTTGGATTTCTTAGCATTTTCAAAACGTGTCTACATTGAAGCATCCTGTTTAGGACTGATTACATAGGTCACACTGAAGACTCAACCACAGAAATTGTTTTACAAGAAACATTGTGTTTACGGCGGAGTGGCTTGTTTGATGACAGGAAGTGACAGCAACAGTGGTGGTACTGAGTTTTCCCATGATGCTGTTATATTGTCAAAAGGTGCCAATCAGGTTAGAGGCAGCTGTGGAGCAGTGTTAATTTACTTTACACACGTTAAAATTCGTTTTTTGGCAATGTTATGTTTTGCTTAAGAAAATAATTAGAAAAAAATATATTATAAAAATCACTTTGTACACAGTGAAGAATTTATGAATGGGTTACTAGACCAAAGAAAAAGGAGAAATTACCTAAATTAAATAACAGCTCTAGCCCAGATCCAGATTTTTATATGTTTAACCTTTTCATAAAGGCAGGCACCAAATAAACACACAGCAAGAATTATGAATTTTCTCTAATGTTTAACAAATTTCTTGCTTACTTCAACTTGAGTCACCCTGATGACCCATAAATATGTATGAACCTCAAATCGGATAACAGTGTGAGTGGAAACCAGATGTCACAGTCGTGATAAGCACCAAGTCGACCCTTCACTGACAATTGCAGCATTACTGATCATCAGTAAGGTAAGTTTATCATCCTTTATAAATTACCAGTATGCAAACAAAGCTGATTTTTTTTAAACAGTACGTATACATGTTTTTGTGCACCGCATTATGATGAAGAGCTACTTAAAGTCACTGTATTGACTTATAGACTAAATGCTAGTTAATAAAAGTTAAAGAAACTGGTCTTTGCTATGACACAACACATTGAGTAAAAGGTTCTTTCAGTGGCTAGATTCAATTAGATCAACTGATCAATTCAACACTACCAATTACAAAGAGCTTTGATTTGAAATAACAGGAATTCTAATGATATGTGTTACAAAAAAAAAACAACTCACCAATGTTTTAGTAATATTGGGATAAGATTAACTCATCAACAATTACTGTGCACAAACAATTGCAACAAAACTAGGCAACACTGTGTATGATTCACATGACAGTTCCCGTACATATAACTCCATTTCAAAATTTTTTGAATGCATCAATTCCATCCATTTCACCACAGTTGAGGAAGTGAATATATCAAGTCTAACACATTTGTGCCTTTGATACTATTTTGCCAATTCTTCAGATAGAGAAAACCTGGTTCTCAGTGCAGACAGGGAACACAGTCAATGAAAGGGTTGATATTTAGGTTACTTAAAGTGAAGAGTTTATAATTATTTAAAGAAAATACCAGTAAATATCAGCATAAGCATAAGCTCATTTGTGCTTAGTGCTTGGAGCTGAAGCAGCACAACAGCCTTACAAATATCTGCTAATGTAAATTTGAAATCTATCTAGCTATTAAACAACAGAATACCTAATAAACAAGTACATTTAGGCTCAGCAAACTCTACTGCTGATATGTAAATGGCTAATTATTGGTTTAACTAAAGAAAATAAATGAAAACGATTAAAAAATAAAATTACCTCCGCTAAACAGAAATCGGTGCTTTACTTTATTAATAAAATGTACAAGTCTTGCTGCATGTTTATGCTTAGCCTAAGGGCTTTTGAAGTCCTGTTAAGAATAACTATGCTGACATCTACAACAAAACTCTTGGAGCTTGACACAGCACCACTGATTATGTCCTTGGTGTACAGTATCGAAAAAAACGAGACATGGGAAAGGTAAAATTGGCAGAATTTAAAATATAATAAAATGCAATCAACGTCAACACCAGAATATGTGGCCGTCGCCTCTCTGACAAGAGTCCCAACAAAACTCATCACAAGTGTCTCAAAGGTTATAGGCTAGTGTAATAAACTGCGTTAAGGCTATTTATGTGATATTGTGTCAATCCCAAAACACAACTAGTGTGGCAAATTTACAACATCACTAAAAACAATTTCCAAAAACCCACTGTTACTCAATCATACTAAAACAATAAAAAAATATTCATTTTTGCCCCATTAATTAATTACTTGCTATAAGGCTGCTTAAGGCTAGAGTGCCCAACATTATTTACATATTTTTCACAGAAACACTTATCCTAATGTGGAGAAGTGCAGTGGAAGTCTTCCATGACCCAGAAACACAGAAGAGTGAGTAGAATGGTTAAGAGACATTTGCTTCTGAATGCATTTTGAGCGAGGCTTGCTCTACTGACCAATTAGAGAAGTGCAATGATTAGCGCTGAATGATACAATTTGTAGCATTCTTGTTTATTGTGGTTTGATACCTATAGTGACGTGATGGGCTGTACAGAGTATAGAGAAGTGTAAAGAGAAAAGTAAAGCTATATTAAAGGACAGCTGAGTCGAGTGAAGAAGACGGATTCAGGCTCTCACATAAGCGCTAGCTTCTGTTGCACATTGTTTATCCAAAATGATTTTGCTGCACAACAGACAACTAGTTTTTAAAAATGCATTTATAACATGTAAACTTTAAATGTTAGGAGGAAGAATTCACTCATTACCTACTGATCGAGTAGAACAAAGACAAAAAAAAAAAAGCCAGGTCAGTTAGCTGGAAACATGGGAAGGTTTTGAGAATCTAAACAGAGTGATTTATTTGTGGAGATTGACAAAGATGCGTAATAGCTAGAGAAATAATAGAACAACAAAACTATTTGAAGCACTGACAAATTATGTCATTACCTTATATAAAAATGTATTTCTATAATGTGGTAATAGAAGTTGTTAACTAATGAGTTACAATTGAGTGTTAAAACTTTCCATCATTGTTTTTAATCACAACACATGGAAATTATGTATTTGATTCAGTTTTATTAATTGTGATAAAAGTTTTAAATGCTATTTTACATTTGTTTCAATCGCTAAAGAATAAAAAACTAACTCCAAAATGAATGAAAAAGAAATGTATTAATCAGTGAATATAATATTAGTTAACAGAGAATTTAAACATGCCCTCAAAACAAAAGCAAAACTAAAATTCTAGGCAGATATCCAGGTATTTCCTGGAAAACTTGCTTGCTAGTAAAATTCTCTGTCCTCTTCACTTTCACTGATTTATTTTTCTTGATCTGAAGACAGTTCATATTTAGTTTTCAACTTCAGGGTTAAATCTACATAGTCCTAAAAAAAAAAAACAATAATAAACGCCATTCCTTCAGTGTCATTAAGGAGTATTTTGACCTACAAATATTTATAATATCAAGAATATCTAATACAGTAATTTTGTTTTTTCCTATAATTTAATTTTGAGCCAATGGTACCAGGACAGCATTTGTTTAGAGGTGAACTTACTGTCATCTCCTACTGGTCCTGCAGAACACTGGGCTGGTGGGTCCCGTGCCAAGTCGTTCAACTCCTGAGACAAATCACAAATTGCTTCATTAGGGTATTACAAATACTTCAAAAAATAATACCTTAGACTTTAACCAATACTGTTTTTAAAATGCCACTTTACGGGCCCAGCACGAGTCATCACTGTTTGTAAATATGTTACGTCTAGACAAGGTAAGTACCACTGCAACTGCTTCCAAGAATCAAAGCGATAATATTCGAAAAACATTTCCTTCTGACACACTACTGTAGCACCATGAGCTCTGATTATTGGAGTGACTATTATGTAATAGGATTTCTCCAGGTACAACGAGTATCGTTAGCGCACGAGAGCCAAAGAGAGACCACGATACGACGGCACATGTTTACTATAACCAAAACAAGCTGGTAATTGCTTGCAGGCTAGTTGTGGGTATCCCTGTGAAACATTGTGCTGCAAATGTTAGCTTAGCGCAATGCTAGCTGCTCAGGTTCGACAACCGTACAGGATGTCGAGTGAGAGACATGTTATGGTGGCTGATCACATACGTTATAAGGGGATCTAACGTAACTGCCAACAATAAGAAAATGCACGTTTAGCTAGCTCGATCACACAAATCATAAGTTATAATAGCGACCTGCCGCTCGGCTGCTGTCAGCAACATGACATCAAAGGCGAACAACGCGTGGGGCCTGTTTGAACCACAACGGCAAACTGCTAATATTATCATTCAACGTTCCCTATTCACTGCTAGTTTGTCGTATTCAAACAAAAACAAAAGTCAACTACAAACAATTACACGTCTATTCAGTCACGACCACCTAAGATACATACAAGTCCTGCATTACGAAACCAGTAAAATATGAAATTCGGAATAGACACGGTACGACAACGTTAGCTTATGTTATATCCAGCATTATCTCTGGGCTCTTACATTACAATTAAAACCATACATACTATTTTTATTTTTACAAAGTTAACAACAAAGAAGACATAAATAGCAAAACATTAAAGGTAATCGCTAGTGAACTCTTAAGTGAAGCTAGGTTAACGTTAACGCTAGCGGGATAACTTGTCTGTCAAATCAAGGAGCGAGTTAAGCAATCTTAAGACAGAGTAATAAATAATAGTACTATCTAGTACTGTAGGGGCCTGCTAAGAACAGGATGTATAGTATAAAAGATGTAGAAATGTAAACTATCGTTGCTTTGCTGTGAAGATATCATGCTAGCCTTAAAATAGTTGGCTAGCTCGATCTGGAATCCCTTTTAGCTTCAGCGAGTTAGCCAACCACCAGGGCAGATGATTTTAGCCCGAAACAGCTAAAACACCACTTGTATTATTACCTACTAGCTGTCACAATTGACTTAAACATTTAATTTGACCTAGTGTTACATACATTGATAGCTAGTGACATAACCAAGAGCAGCTAATCTCACGGTTACTTGTAAGTCTACGTTGAGTTGGCCCGTTTGTAGCAGCACTGGGGGAAACACAGAAAAGCGGCGCATTGCTGCTCTCACTGTCGTCACTCGCTATTCAGAGACCGTTAGCTGGCAATTAAACCTAGCCGGAGTTACTGAGTCCAATAATTCATTATTCAATGTACATTTAACGCGCCGTACAAGCATAAAAAATAGGCAACCTTGGGACTAAATCCCTAGCGAAACTGCGAGATCCCGGGCCTCGTCGTTCACTTCCTTACCTTGTGAATTCTTTTCAGAGCCATTGTTGTGCTAGCGCTTCTGTCAGGGAAAACGTGCGATTAAAATGGCGATTGAAATCACTATCCGTAGGTAATATTAGAGCGTAGATTTCATAGAACACCGTCACTGTACACTCAATTTATAGATCTTCAAAACAAGGAACCACCGAAAGAATTTCTAGGCGAAACTGAAAGATAGAAGGGGTAGAACCGCGGTCCTTCCTCCTACTGCAGCGGCTACCAAATCACTGCGGCCTGTGCTGCTCTCCCAGCAGCAACAACGACCACACTTCCGAACTCTTCGCAATAAAAGCTTTTACCCTGGTTCATCTAAATAACGTGATTAATCTGAAAAGGCTAATACGATTCATCTAAACAGACCGCTGTAAGTTTACACAAAAGTGCACAAAGTATATGACAAATAAATCCATATGGACGGATATTGCACGCTCTCCAAATTACTTGCACGGTTCCTTAATACGTGATGTGCAATAATAAAAACAGAACATTTAAATGCTGCATTGACACATTATGATGTTCTCTCCTATGTGATTGATGTCTAATGTTCTGTTCACTGACAGAAAGTTTGTTTTGTGTTACTTAATTCTTTGCTCTATAAAATCCGAGAAATATTAAAACATGCTGAGTATTTCAAAATTCTGGTGTTGCCTGACCAAAACCAACACATATACCTTACATCCTATACAAAACAAAGGGCCGCAAGAATTTCCCATATCTGACAATCCGAATCAAAGGACTTTTAGCACTTGCTTGAAAAAGTACGTAAAAGATTATTTAATTATTATTGCATAATTACATAATTTCCATAATTGTGATATATAATTTTGCAAATTGTTAGTGATTGGTTTTCTGCCGGATTGAGTAATTGCCTAGAAGTATTGGACATTTAAAAAAATGAATCCATCTTTGTTTTATTCTGAACCTCTGCCGCCACAACCGGAAATCTTATTGTTGGAACTCATCTCTCATTCCGCTACCGCTAGAAGCCATCCGCCGACATGCGCACGTAACGGGCTGACAGTGTATGGGCCCCTGCACGCTGGCGACGTAGTTACTGCAGCGGGCGCCATTGTGGCTCCTTGCATGCAACGCCGCGGCCGCCCTGTTTATATGGCCCGGTAGAACCAAAATGGCTTTCCAACAAGTAAATAGTTATATCACCTGTGCTAAAATGGCTTATTACCACAGTAACGATATAAATAATTTAGACATTTACAGAAAGCGTTTAGGTCACAAATGTTTTAGCCTTCATTTTAATCTATAGTACTTTGAGATTGTACGTGATTTATACTTTATGCTGTTATAACATTTTG
The DNA here is from genome assembly GCF_033026475.1 of Channa argus. Classification (NCBI taxonomy): domain Eukaryota; kingdom Metazoa; phylum Chordata; class Actinopteri; order Anabantiformes; family Channidae; genus Channa; species Channa argus. The sequence goes on from NC_090206.1 coordinate 7,052,265, forward strand.
GTGTTAAATACAGTATGCTATTTCAGGTTAACGTGTTGCCTCTTTTCTCCAATAATAAAATTGCTATTGGTGTTGCTAATTGCTATTTTCCCTACATAAATCAGTACGCAAAATAAAATTAACTTGTTATAAGAAATTAGATCCTGAATTTTTTTATGAGATTAACACAGTGGTCACAAATATATTAGACATGAACATGCATCATGTATGCATAAGAATGCATTTATATCCTAAAACAACAATCTTTGATTTGTCAAGCAAATTCAAAATCTACTTCCTGTAAGGAAGGTAAATTACTGTTAAAGTCTTGAGAAACGTATTCCAATAACAACTAAGCAGTATGGGCTTAGACATGTAAACTATGTCAAAGAATTTAAATTTGATTTTTAAAAATTGGATGTCTTCTGAGATCTTTGCAATTTTTTCTCTTGTCAGTTTTTTCTCACTAAAATTGCATTATGTCTTCTTATGGTTTAGTATCTTTAAATAATCTGTAGATAAAAGAGCATTTTTTTTTCTAATTAGTTAACATTGTCAAAGCAGGAAATAGTGCAACAGTTGTTACTAACACCAATAACAATGGCTGTGTTCTTGTATTTGGCTAGTGAGCAAATATACAACATACTACATACAGAGATGCAGTAATCTTAACAAACAATAGACTTCTTTAATGGTAATTAGTGACCATTCAAAAATGTTTGTTTAAAGGAAATATAGTGATTTAATATTGGTAAAGATGATCTAAAAAATGTCAATAAGTATGCTAATTAGCTATTTTAGGGTATTTATAGAAAAGCATGAAGATAGGAATAAGTAGGGTCGAGGAAATTAGACAGATAGGCCAGATAGGATCCTGCAGAAGCCCATTGCTATAACTTATTTGTCACAGTGTCTTTTTTGATACAGCTCTTGCATGAAATATCTTCATGGACTCAAAACAAAACTGAGCTTAATTTCACCTGAGCCTGAGTTTGATAACATATAGATGCTAACTCCAAAGGCAGAAGTTGCCATTTCTGCGTCAGACTGACTGGCCAGTCAGACTGAGCCTGACAGTCTTGCCTGCCCTCTGTGGAGACAGGCTCATAGGTACAAACACCTCTGCTTTATACTTTCTGTGCTTTGTGTACATTTCTGCCCCAGTAATTTTTCATGTAACACTTTGAGCAATATTACATTACAGCTTGCTCGATGTATATCATTTTTGGAAACATCATTTATTTATCTTGCATGTTCTTTAGCCAGTAAAATGCCAGTCTACAATGCCTTTTGTCGGTGCTGTATTCCAAAATAAAATACAGTCTTATAGACCCACGTGATAATCTGTCAAATTGCCTACTGTACAATCACACGTGGACGCATCCCAGCACCAACACACACTCCCCTGTAATGCTCTTCAGGTTCAGGGGGAAAGCCCTGTAATCAAAGCCTCCACAGGATGGCAGTATGAGCCTGAGTGTGTATATGCGTGTTTATGTGTGTGTAAGTTCCCGCGTGTGCGTGAATCTGCGTGGGAGTTCCTTCTTTCGCCATTCCGGGGTGTTGCCAGCTGCACGGTACCACTTACAGAGGCGTCCTGGAGCGGCAGAGCCTGCGCTTCTCTTCTGTCTCCAAGGCGCCTCTGCGCCCTCTAACCTCCAGAGTCTCACCCCACCTCCCCCACTCTGCCGCCACCACTGCTACACCAGCAGCACCCCTACACCACCTCCCCTAAAAACAACAGCAACAACAACAACAAACAAACAAATTCGGGATCCAAGCATGCCACAACAGCAGCTAGGTATCCGCCTATCCTCCCCCAAAGTCACCGCAGGCGCAGCAGCAGGCTTCCCCCGTCCGAGAGAGCACGGAGACTCCACCGAGTGATGCCACTACTGCAGCAAGAAAAGCACCCAGCAACCTCACATATTGTTGACGCCTGCCGGAAGACCCGAGAGCACCATCTCGGCCCTTGACAGAAGAGAGAACTCCCCCCACCCCCCCGGCTCCGTTCCCGTCCCGACTCCAGGATGTCCGACTGCAATGCAAGTCCCGCCGACCGGGTGATCAAATGTAGGCATGCCAAATCCTGCACGGCCAGTGGGAGCTACCTCTGTGCCAATATTTCAGCCGTAACTCATCGTCTTTTTCTTGTTTGCATCTATGTCGTTGCACCTCTGTCTTATACGCACGTTTTCTGTCTTGAGTCCATGCCTTTTTATTATTATAGCACCTTGTAATAAAATGAATCTATTTGGCTGGCGAGTCAGCATGCATGTGCCGCTGAACCTTTTGGGGGTGGGGGGAGGCAGTGATGGAGGGGAAGGGGGTGGGGGGTATCCAGCATGATACGCCATAATCAGGGTCTTCCCTCGTTATTCTATTAGAATTCACCCCCTCACTGAGGCATTACCCCATTTTCTAACGGAGGGATGTCTCTTCCTCTTTGTATAGTCAAAGCTATTGTGCGACACCCTGTGCTGCATGGGCTCATTTCACGCGCTCCGCTCCTAGCGGTGGTTTCGTGTTACTGAATAATACCCTACAGAGACACAATCGAGAGAGTGATAGAGGAAAAAGCAGGGTGGGAGAGAGGGAGATGAACATCTTGTTTCAATGAAACATCAAGCAGTGTGACGATGACAGCGAAAGGCAGACATAAAGGTAAATAAATGTTACGCATAACCTGCGATCGTTAGTGTTGTGTTTCTGCTATGGTTGTGGAAGATGTATGAATGTAAGCAACGATGTAAGGAGAGAGAGGGGGGAGAGGGAGGGTAAATGCTATGGGGGGACTTGTCACTCAGAGACGCGCAGTGATTGCTGTGTGCTTTCTGTCTAAGTGCCGTGTGGCTCTATAGCTCCACGTCCTTTACCATTCAAGTATTTGATGTGCCGACCTCTGTTTGATGGCCTACATTAGCGATCTAGTTTTATTTTTAGCCAATTCTGAAGCAAAGTCAGGTAATCGATTGGTTTAGATGGTAGGTAGGCTGACAACTTTGTCAGGCCAAGTGCGCACCTACATTCCGTTTTCTTTTATATTTCAGGCCTCTAGGATCAAATAAGTCCAATTGCTGATGTGACGTTTATAAACCACCAGCGTACATGATGGATGTATTGTGTCGTTTAAGTCGACGTTTTCTAGTGAGGCCTGAATAGCAGCCGGCGACCCTGATTCTTCCATGCGTATCGCTCTTCCACGTATCCGTTAAGGTGTCCCTGGTTTCCCCCCCTTGTATCCCTGAGTGTCAAATAAGAGACAAAATGGAGTTTAGGGATGCTAGGCTGCGTATCCGAGCCTATTGCCCGACCATGGTGATGCATACCACTCTAATGATGTTATTGCATCAGTGGATTATAGAATATTTAATGTGTTTGTGAGAATGTCTGTTTCTGCTTTACGCGTGGGCGGCTATAGGGGAGGCGAGGACCGGCTCCGCTCGGGTAATGATCCGCGGACCTCGCACAGATTGTCGTGCTTATCGGGTCATAACCCAAGGCTGGCATGACAGTGGCGCTTCCACGCATGCAGCGTGTCACATGCGACGATGCCTGGCCGACTGTGTCTCCCACTGGCTCCCCTTAATAAACTCACAAGGTCTCCGTGCCGGAAGAAGCTAAACTGACAGTTGGATGTGTAGCTCGGGCATGCCCCGGTATTCCGTGCGTGCGTCGTGCTTGGAAGAGGGTTGGCTGGGCTGGGGGGCGTGGGGCGTATAGCAATTAGGCCTATAAAGGATTGCATGCGCATATGCCTACAAAGAAAGAGCCTGCAGCATTAGTAGCTCCTCTACTCATGTGTATGTGTATTTTTGCATCTTTATTTCTGTGTGTTGCATTGCAGCTGGGCCTCTGGAACTCAGCTGCCTTAACATTGGAACAAACTAAGCGGCCTATATCCTCATGCATCATCCATCACACACACACACACACACACACACACACACACACACACACACACACACACACACGGACCTTCTCTTAACAGCACACAGCAAAACATCACAGCAATTCATCAGTCAGGTGAGAAGGATTTAGTGTGTTTGGGGCTGGAAAGAGATGGGGACATCAGTCAAAAGATGTCACTTCTGGCGGATGGACTGGGCCTGGTAGTTCCCCACATTATAGATTTAGAGAAAAGTGCACAGAAATGGAGCCAAAGGACGAAGCATACAGAGAGGAATGGACAGAGAGGCAGAGAGTGTGGGGGCGAGGTGAGGGAGAGAGGGAAGAAGAGAATGTGACAAGGCCACGGAGGAGGTGAAGGAGCTGGAGCAAGCGAGAGGCACAGAGGCAGAGAGAGTGAGAGAGAGAGAGAGAAATGTGAAAGAGAGAAAAAAGAGAATTACAAGGGAAGTAATGTTTCACACTGTTGAGTGGCAGGACAGCAGCCTCTGACTTAACCAATGGACTTCTCACACCCTTTTTGATTCACTTATCATGCAACCCAGTCTGTTTGTGTGCGAAAAACAAACAGGCTTCAGAGTCAAAATGTGAGAATGTGACTCGTACCTAAAGTTCAGTTCAGTTACTTTAAAGTTGTCTACTAAATACTGTAATTTGAAATGTACATAAAAAGCAGAGTAGACACAGAACAGATTATTTTACATTCTTTTCCCTAAAACACTATTGAAGTTCTTGATTTAAATTACAGACCCATAACTGTATCTACAATCGGGCCACATGGATCCTAATTTATCATCCGTAATGCCAACAGAAGACATCAAGCTTTCAGTCTCTTTGTGCTGCTGACAAAAGCCAAGCTGTGCCAATGAGTCAATAGCAATGAAACCTGAACTAAATGTTATCTGCTAATGGACTAACACATCCCTGTTACCAGCAGATAAAATACACACATAGAATGCATACACAGAGGTTAGTACTGTGCAGTAGTTATGGAGGGGCCATTCACACAGCTTTGTAGAACCCTGAACCAAGTGTCAAAACACAGTCCAGATAAACCCCCCTGAGTTAAAACAGGCAACTAATGTAAAAACAATGTAACTAACCACAAATCTAATCAAAGGTAGTAATAAAAATCTGTAAATTGTAATTGTGCATTTTACTTCCATAACATACGGTGTCAAAGAGCCTGCTGTGAAAAAAGGCATCAGCCTAACTACCTAAGACTGGTGGGACTAACCAAGCCACGAGAGAACTAGCTTGTTTTTCTCCTTTTCATAGCACTGGTAAATGTTTTTTAAGTATGGGCACACTGTTAAAATATCTTTCAGTATATTACACTCTTAGGCCTGTATCATGATTGATTGTTTGACTAGTCAAGCACAGGTGTGACTGATAGCATTAATCATAACTCTGATTCACTGTGATGCTCCGGTGTCACGATCCCAGTAATGTGAATGCAGGCTCATTCACCTAACTGAAATATGGATGTCAATATTACAATAAGTTCTACCTGCTGGTCCTGCTTTGACAAGTCAAATTGTATGGTGTTAGAAAGGCAAAGTGACATTGAAGTGGAATCATCTCTTCTCAGATAATGTAACAATAAAAATAATCTAATATTAATTTCAGTAATCATTGCAGTAGTCACTAATCCAAAGTTGGTGCTGGTTTATTTACTTACATACTTTGTGTATTAACTTTTCTTACCTGCTTCTCTACTCAAGGTGAGCTTGATGTCTTTCCATTGTTTATGAGATAACTCGATTACTTTTTGCTGTTTTGTTTGTCTTCACTTTTAAACAGTTTTAGAGATATTAAAACTAATAAACCATCCACCACCAGCTGCTACACTTATCACTTTTGGGACATTGCCTAACTTATTACACTATATGGATGCTGAATAAAATGCAGGACAGAACTAATCACTGGTAACTTTGCGGCCAAACGTCTTTAATTCTGTTGGATGCCAATGCAGCAAACTGCCTGATAAAACAATTAGGAAAGAGTTGATTATTTTCAAATGTGTCCTCATGTGCTATTATATCCTAAAATGGCAAGCTAGCAAAACGAGGGTCCCTTGTTTATATCAAGGGCTTGTCTCTACTGCTTCATAGAGAGGAAGTAGTTTCTGCTAAGAGTTATCATTTAATTGTATAGGGTTGAGGTATATTTTTTGTAAGCTTTGAAATATATCAATGCATATGTGAAGAGTGGAGCTGTATCTCACATGCAAACATGCACATATACATCAATGCATGCACAAACACATATTCTCACACATCACCTCTGGCAAGACTCGGAGCACACTGGGCACATTTCCCTTTAGTGTAGTATGCTGTCCCGTTCCCTCGTGGTTCCCTTACAGCCCTGTGTTAGCGGTGTTTGTGTATATGTATCTCCTTGTGGGCAAAGGGTCCCACCTTGACAGGTCTCTGTGTGCCCTGTGTGGAGGGTGGCAGGGCAAGGGCTATTTATAGAGTAGGTACTCCAGAGAGTGAGAGAAAGGGAGAGAGGGCGAGAGAGAGGGATTGTCTAATGAGGACAGGCTGTTAGGGGATGGGCTGTTGTTACTGTTCATGGGTGTGTGTGTGTGTTTGTGTGTGTGTGTACAGATGGTCCTTCGTGTGTGTAGTGTGCATTAATTCAACAACTTCAAAAGTTGCCCCCCCTCCACCACCTTCAAAAACCCAAGGATCCATGTTAGTTGATCTGGGTCAAAGATAGATAGATAAACACAAACACACATACACATACACATTTAATACACATGTGATCACAATCACACCTTTCCTTTCTCGTACACCCTAGTTTTTACTCTGCGCTTTTTTTACTGCTCTCATTCTTTCATCCCTCAGTTTCTACCTCCTTCATTTATTCACGCTGAGGTAGGCAGCGGGATAACCCAATATCGAGGGATGTGTGTGATCACGTTAGATGAGGTCCTGTAGAGGGCATTGCATGTAACACACAAACACACATAGAGTACGGGCCTGCCATCAGTTCTACTCAGTGGCATGGAATGAACGGCAGACAGATACAGTCTGGACATTAATAGTATTGCACTGTATTTAATTAATTTTTTAAAATTTTTGCAGCAAATATACGTGATCTTTACTGTAATTAATTCTGTAAGTACTCTGTAAATACTCTGGAGTTTGCGTTGTTGCAGCTAAACCTGTCATATTTATGTTTAACACCAAAGATGATTCCCTTTCTTTCTTAATCAATCTGACAACCAGTTGATTGAGAAACAAATGTGCCTGGTTTTATACCTATTTAGTCATATTTTACGGCATTTGGAGGACAGACAAAAATGAGGACAGATGGATCATTGGTGACTTCTGCCGTCATTTCTGCAATCTGTCTGTTCTCGCTTGCTCTCACTTCCTCCACCCTGCACCAGCCCCTCTGATTGTGAATGGTGTCCCTGTATTATTAAATCTGATGAAATATCCCCATAATTAACTTTAGCCATTAGGGAGGATGCCCACAATAACAAGATGATTCTGATCAGGTTCTGCTCCAGTTAGGCTATTAGGGCAGCCCAAACAAATTTAGGAGATTTTGTTGAAAGCTATGTCATAGATTTTCTCTCAGGCTCCCCCTCGCCGCTCTATGATGTGGAGGTTTTTGGCTGAGTTGGCAGCTTCGTTGCTTAATAAATTCCACTCAGGGGAGTTCAGCTACAGAGAGTAGGCCAGAAGACAAAAGCAGAACAAAGTACATTTGAAAGAAGCTAAAAATGCTCTCACCTGTAACACCATTTGGTCCGTCTCACAAAACACACACGATCTTCATTATGTAATTGGTTGCCTCAATGTAAAGGACAGTTCTGGATGAAAACCATTTTTTTGTCACTCTGTTTGCCTGCACTTTGGAAAGTAGAGTTCGCCGTGTTCGTCATCAGCACACACAGAAGGGACAGCTTTAGACTGTACTGTCAAAGAGTGAAGTTCCCTCACAAGGTGGAAACACTTGGCAGCTTCACAAAGGGTTAAAATGCGACAAGCATTTGAGTGACGGACTATCCACCATCACTTCAGTCAGGAAGAGTTGAGTTTATGGTCTGAGCTTACTGCATTTTTCCACTGCTGATGTCTGTGGAGAATAAATGATGTTGAACCTATTCTGACACAGTTTTATCACATTTTATCCAGCATCAATGTATTTTTATTTATTATGTTTGTGACCCTTATATTGTTATTTGGGCCATGTGCCAGTGATTTTTTTTACAGTCCAGTTCAGCAGCAGGATGTTCAGAAATCTTTTACACTAATAAGAAAGAATCGGTGAACGAAAAACATCCTAATTAACAGTTTGGAATAGCCAACGGCATGATAGCCATTTGCTCATTTTTAGTACAAATCATCCATGTCCTTTGTTCCCAGTTGCTGGAAAATGTAGATTTTACTTTTTGTTTCAATGTGATTTCTCTTTTGCTATTTTTTTTAAACAAATGCTATTGATTGCAATACTTAACTTCCAATAGCAAAGTGTGTGTTCATAATAGTTTATATCAAACCTCAGTGGTGGTTTTATCAGTAGGCAGTGTCTTATTTTTGGTTTATGTATTATGATACATAGTGTCAGCATACTGTAGCTATCATGACATTTGCCTACTGGTCCTCCTGGACAGGTGTGTCTGTGCCTGCATTATTTAGGTCTTGCAATGCTTGTCATTTTTACACACAATGTTGAGCCCGAATGGTTTTATGCCAACATTACTTTTGTAGAGTGTCAGAGGCTAAAATTATTGGAATTAATCCCCAAACAAAGACAGCACTCATGCTATTATTATCATGGTAAAATAACTGTTAGCTGGCCAAAGTGTGTAGCCAACTGTCTCTGTCAGAACGGACGAATCAGAGTGAGATGTTTTACACCAAGGAATGTCTGTCATATCTCAATCTGGCAACTACTTGTAAAACAGGGCTTGTGTGTGTTATTGGTAGATTGACTGTGTACTTGTGGGAGTCCTAGTAAAAGTATAAGATGGTATTTATGAGGCATAGGGGCTAGCCACTGCTCGTGATTATAAATGTCAGGAGCTGTTAAAAGACTTAGTAGCAGTAGCTAAGGTATTGACACGTCTGCAATTACACCTAACAGTAATGTCTTTGTTTGACTTGCAATTCACCAACATCAGTTTGACTTAGAGTATCTCGTAGTACAAAATGGAGAGCCGGCAAAGCTCAGTGCCACAGGGGGAAATTCCTCCTGCTGAGGCTTTACTTTACTATGACAGATGTGCTAGTGATTTGAAGAGCAGAGGTCGTAAGCAAGCTTCTGTTTGTGCCCTCTGCACCTAAAGAGACTGTGAGGTTGAAGGTATTTATGGAAGGGCCTCTGTCAGGTGCCTGCAATATCGAGATACCATCTCAATTTTGAGGGTTTTACTAGAAACATTTCACAGGAAACCAAAATTCCACAACTGTGTAATTGAGACCGTAAAGCAGCATTATTATAAATGGTAACTGTTCATCTCACATAGTAATATCAATACCTGACTGTTCAGGACACAGAAAATTATGCTTTCTAATTATGGTGGATGAGTATGACTATCCTTTTTTGCTGAATAGTTTATGCACCAAGAATCTATAGACTGATAGCCCCTGGTCTAACACCACTGTGAGTGGGCTGTTTCCATCATCATTTAAGTAGATATCAGTTGAGATTAAAAAAGGTGATAATAAATATGGAAGCTCTACAGATAGCAATGAACTGGTGTTATTTTTAATTTGACTCGAGTGAACTGGGAGTGCAATAACCCAAACCACAGCTGAAGCCCAGTGGGGCTGCAAAACCTTCCTGCTTATTAGGAGCTCAAGGTTTAAGTGCTAAAAATATCAAGTTTTTTTTTGTACTTTCTCATGCTAGACTTCTTCCAAAATGATTTATCAATTACATCCTTTACAAAAGAGCTTTAGTAAAGTGATGTATGACACAAAAGCCCAACAAAGAAGGGGAAAAAGGGGAAAGATTACTGTATTACTGTCTGTGTTTTAAGGTCTGTGCAGAGTGTGTGTGTGTGTGCCATCTCTATGTGTGTTTCTTTGTTGATTTTTGCTAATGGTGTGGCCTCAGAGATGGCATATTGATCTGTCAGTTGACCACTTTTATTCCCACTGCAAATTAGCAAATTTTAGCATGCTAACATGCAAAACTCAACACAGTAACCATTAAACCTGCAAGACATCATCATGTTAGCTCAAAGCAGCACAATCCATTGGTTCAGACTCTCTGGGTGCTGCCATGGCTGTAGACTTGGACTAAAGACTAAAATAACTGTTTTGCTTTATCTAATTTTTTTTTTTTGTAACAATCAAAATCCAAATCCAGAGCATAATAAATGAACCAGGCCTAGATGACATATGACGACCATTTGTGCTACTGAATAATAATAATGAGGAAAAGCGTTCATTTTTATTAGTGAAAGTCTTCAGAAAGAGGAAGTGAAAGCTATACTGACATGAGTTAGTCATAGCAGAATTGCCAATTTTTAATTCATATATACAGTAGTTTCATAATTTACAGGCAGTTAACTTTGACAGTTTTCAGTCTTCAGTGTTTCTATGTGTGTTTGAGTCAAGTTTGCAGCACTAAATTTCTTTTTTGTGACAGGCAGTTGTCAGGCGCAAAAGACTTTGGTGGTCTGACTGTGATGGTACTGAACCTGTCCTCTCTCTATTCCCTGACTGCCAAGTACAGTTTTCCCAAGTATAGTTCCTTTCCCCGAGCTCTGTGTCTCTGCTGCTCTCCTCTCTCACAAACCTGCCCTACTTTCACACTGCTCTCACAATTTACGAGTTTCACACTCCTTCCCTCTCGCTTCTCCCCTTCTCTCTCTCACTCTCTCTTTCACACATATACTAAAAGCCTCAGTTTTACCTCAGACCACAAATACACATACACACATTGAGTTTATCTTTACGTGAGAGCACTGTACAGTAGCTTGTTTCCACTGTGCATGCAAGTGTATGTGTCTTGTACCAGCATTATTACAGTTTGTGGCACAGCATGGTACAGTGTGCTGCAGCACAGCAGTGCAGGACAGTGCTCATTACAGTACGATGGAGGAAGAGGTTTAGCCACATATTGACTGGGCCTTGCTCTTGTATTTATAAATAAGTATGAAGTTGCTCAAATACCAGCTCGCATGAGGGATTCTTTTCCTTGCCTGTGTTTTCCGGCAGCCTAGGGCACACAAACCCTTTCAAATATTAATCATACCTAACCTGAAAGGCAAAACTGGTTTTAACACGTAGAACTGCTGTTCTCAATCGATGGAAAACAGACCCCTCAGCTTGGCAGCTCATAGTGTCCTGGGATGTCTCAGGGTGCTTTAGTGTATTGTTTTCCGTGTGAAAGTGTGCAAAAGTGTCTCTGCGTGCGGTTGGAACTAACTTATACAGCCCCAAGTTGCCTTAAGACACTTTGTGGTATCCAAATATGCATCAGGTGCATCATACCTCTAAGATGTGGTTTGGCTAAGGTGCTGTGTGAAAATTGTGGAAAGTAACTATTTAGTAAAGACCTGTTTGTTCTTGTAGTATTTTTAATTAAAGCTACATAACACTTCTACTTCACATTCACATTGCACTTACAGTTAATAAGGTTTGGAATACAAAACATATGTATTTTAACTCAGTGAGAAAGTATGCATTGTTTTACTACTACACTAACAAGTTAATAATCTACTAATCGTTGCAAACAAGTAATTAAACACTATCACAATATTTTTAAATGATGGTTTCTGCATTCTGAGTACTTTCTAATTTTATGTAGAACTTTAACTTATTATGAAGTACATTTAGTCTAAAGTATTTCTACTTTTACTTTAGTACTTTTCCCACCACTGGCTGTTGAGATGCTAAAATTGCTTGTGGATATATTCAACCTGATGCAGGTTTAAAGGGTTTATATACAGCTGAAATTTGAGTAAACCCTTGTACTGTAACTACACAGAAAACACATATGTAGTGAGTGTTGATATTTTTTGATTTGTTGTGTCCATCCTGATGGCTCATTTAGCATTACAGGCCAAATGTTTTTTCAGTAGTGACTATATACCACCATGTAATCCGGTTCCATGTGGCTGTTGAGCTACTTTTGCTGAAAAAAAATGAAAAAATATATCACATTAAAATGTAATGATTGACATCAGTGTGAAAGCTCGCTGAAGAGAATTTGGCCTGTTACGGCAACAAGAAGAGAAAAGGAGAGAAAATCTGAGAAAGAAAAAGACAGAGATGGGGCAAGAGGAGAGAGTGCAAAACAGAGACAAAGTGACCGAGAGTAAAAGTGTGCATGTAGGTAGAGCCAGGCCTAGTTTTTAGTGTGTGATCTAGGCCATTATCTGTGTTAGCACTGGTGGGGCTCTAACAGGCTCTGTGGATCATGCATAACAATACCTTTTATGAGTTTGTATGTGTGTGTACCACACACGGCCATATACAGATACGCACACTCACGAATGCGATCATGCATGTTAACGGTATTGTTCCATACATGATGTACGCATGCGCTCCTGGACCTTTTGTTTTCTCACGACTGAGTTTGTTGCAGTTGTTAAGAACGCTCACGCATGTGTGTGTCCGCAGTGTAGTGTGTCTTCATTTGTGTGTTTGCGACTGCTCACGTGCAGCTGTGCGCTCTTGCTGTATCACCCCCATCGTCAGTCAGCCCCCTTCTCCAGCAGCACCCTGGGGGCCTTCATTATGTAAGAAAGACATTACTGCAGAACAGAGGCAGAGAGACATTACTGCAGAACAGCGGCAGGCAGCTCTGATAACTCTGGCAGCCCCTGCTTCAGTACAATGCGCCTATCCCTCCATAAAACACACACACACACATACATAATACACACACAAAGACACTCACACACACACACTCACTGAGCGTTCTGCAGTAGAGGTGTGATCAGGATAATGGTGAGGACTGAGTGTGTGTGATGTTTGTTGGCAGGCTTTTTGAAGAATACAGGAAGTGTCAATAAATCAGGTTGTCCATTATAATAAATGTTTCTCTTTTTCCCTGCATCAACCTTTCTCCTTCCCTCCATAATCTATCTCTCAATGTATCTACACCCCCAATTCAAACTACTCTCCCCTATCCTTATCTCAATTATCTACTATATTTTAACCCCAACCCCTCCCAATCGCTAAATCTTCTCTACCTTCCATCTCGTTCCAATCTTCTCCATCACACCAACCTTCCCTTCCAGCGGTCCCCTTCCCCCTGGCCCACCGGCTGACCATGAAGGAGGTGTTTGATGCCGAGGGCCGGCCGAGGGTGGACCTGCTCAAAGCTCACCTCACCAAGGAGGGACGGCTGGAGGAGGCCGTGGCCCTGCGCATCATCGATGAGGGTGCCGCCATCCTGCGCCAGGAGCGCACTATGTTGGACATTGAGGCACCAGTCACCGGTATGGTGTAGGAATGAAGAGTATGAGAGCAGGGAGCTGTTAGTGAACAATCGCAGTAGTACAAATTAATAAACTAGCAGAAAAGCTTAACATGATGTCAGTTAAAGTAGTAGTTTGACATTTGGGGAAATATGCATTTTCACATTTTTGCAAAGAGTTGGATATGAAGGTGGATACGACTCTCACCTTTGTACAGTAACTACGACATTACAACCCAAACTCAGTTAGCTAAGCTTGGGATACAGCTAGGTCAGTTATTAAGATTTAATATAACTATCGGTTAATGTGTACAAAAATGTGAGAGTAAAAATATCATTAAGAAAGAACCTGGCACATATCCCCACCAAAGACACAATTCTTGTTCTTTGGTGATTCTACAAATGAAACAAATGATTGATCATTAATTGTGGTGGTTGACAGATTTTGCTACATTTGGATGGAGCTAGCTGTTTCTTCTTATTTTCTGTGGCTGCTTGCTCTAGCTTCAAATTTAACATACGCACAAAAAGAGCGGTGCAATCTTTCCATCTAAGTCTCAGTAAGAAAGTGAGTAATCATATTCCCAAAATGTTCTTATAATAACTGTCTGTGAAGCTCCCAGTGAGGCCACCCACACTAAAAAAAAAAGCTACATATGTGTTTATATGCATGCACTTGTCACAGTGAGGGCACCGATAGCGACAGAGAGATAAAGATGCAGATAAATGGAGCGGTGGAGCAAAAGGCAGAAAGAGCTGTAATTGCATATTAATCAGATTCCATTCATTGATTCATTAATCTACCCTATGTATCTGCCACCCTTTTAATATAAACTGTTGTTTGGTCGCACTTCACTGAGAATACCAATTGGCACTTCTGTACCTCCCAGTTGCGGGCGCTGGCTTTGGTACTATCTGCATGTAGTACCTCGCCAGGGGAATTGGATGAACTGAGGAGAATAAGGAAGGGAAGGATGAGGGCGAGATGCAGAAAATTTGGAAAACAAGTATCTGAGACAATGACAGAAGACAGGGAAGCAGGCGGGCCGACTCAGACGCTCTCAACCTATTGACACTCCATGGTTAATGTACCTGTGTGTCTCTGCTTGTGTGTGTGTGTGTGTGTGTGTGCGCTCGCTTATGCAAATGCGAGCGGCGAGATAATTCTGTGTGGGCGGTCATGCCCACGCAGTGTGGGAACATCACTCGGCTTTCACAGGTACAGATCCCTGGGGACGAGGACAGATAGACAGGCAGATGGAGAGACAGTCGACCATAAGGGCCTAGTGCAGAGGTTCTCAAAGCTGCTCATTCCCAAGGACCAACGTATTGATCCTTGCTTGCGAGTTTCTCCACTTTTACAGATTCTGATCCAGAAACCCCCGCTCGAGAGGATTTATTGTCTGAGTTAGTCATGATTGATAATAGCCTATAGATTTCAGGGAACTAATTACAGAGAAACACAACTAATTCAAATGCGGCGTTGAGGAGGTTTTCTGAAAGCAGTTTAGCACTCTCTAGTCTCTATGGAAATACTTTAAGATAGACTGACGAGTGAATAGACAGGCAGGCTGATGACTAAAATCTGAACTGACAGGCTTTTAGGGTGTCACATGAAGACTTCTGGGAGAATACAGAGACAGTTCTGGGGAAGCAGACAGGTACGGCTCAGTTTTACTTATGCTGTTTTGCATTCCCAATTCCCAGTTCAAATTAAAGCAAAAGCTGAGCAGTAGACACAAAAACCAGACATTAACATGGCAAGGCAATGGAGAGACAGACAGACAGAAGTAGCTGGCCAGACAGATGCAAAATGGCCATCGTAAAATGGCTGCAGAGGGGAACTATGACATCAACTAAAGTGAAAGGAGAGGCCAGACAGATGGTGAGGGAGGCGGATAGGAAAATGTAGGCTGGCAGATAACACAGACAGACAGTTCCTGAAGACTTTGAAAATATAAAGTGTTTAGCATGTGAAGACCGATCTGAATACTCATGGACATGGATCGGAACGGATATGTGGACACTAATATGTATAGGGACAGCCTTGATGATTTATCAAGAGAGCTAGATCTGAAAAGTCGGATTCCTGTAGATGTGAAGTTAGTTTCTCTTTTTTACCCCCTTTTTTTTAGCAGATGCTTTTATCCAAAGTGACTTACAAGTACAAGAAACACACTTCAGGAGCAATTCGGGGTTCAGTGTCTCGCTCAAGGACTTAAAAATCACTCAGTGTGCAGTTTGTGGATCACTGCTCTTCATACTGAGCCACAGCTGCCCAGTATCATGATGCAATCAACTAATCAGTTAATCAATTAGGCATTTTAGCCTTAATACTGTATCAGCCTAGCGAAAAATATCGATTTAACTATTAAATGGGTCTCTTGCAGATCCCTGGTGAATTCCTTTACTGACAGGTAGTATTTAAACAGAGATGTCAAAGTGACTGAACTAGATGTGTTTCAGGGCTTTTTTTTTGTACCATTTATTTTCAGTTTTCTTTTATCCGGCTGATGTGTGATGTTTCTAGATCAGCAGACAGGACAGACATAATTCTGCAGATGCAAATCAGGCCATATGGAGCAACTGAAGCAAAGATGGTCCTATATTTGTTAACTGAATCGTGGAAAACACTGTGGTGTTTGGGCGTAAAGCTGAGTTGTTGATGTGTTGTTTCCAAAGTGTGTGGAGACATCCATGGCCAGTTCTTCGACCTGATGAAGTTGTTTGAAGTGGGAGGTTCTCCTGCCAACACACGCTACCTCTTCCTAGGGGACTATGTGGACAGGGGCTACTTCAGTATCGAGGTGAGAATGGACATTTATTTAGCACTGTACATAATATTCTGTGACCTATACACAGACATCACGTGTCATCATTTTACTGGGTGTGTGTGTTGATGTCACAAAGCCTGAGCACAGCTAAGCAGCTAGCTGCCTAAATAACTCACCTTCTCATGCTTTCACTGAATCCATGT
The DNA here is from genome assembly GCF_033026475.1 of Channa argus. Classification (NCBI taxonomy): domain Eukaryota; kingdom Metazoa; phylum Chordata; class Actinopteri; order Anabantiformes; family Channidae; genus Channa; species Channa argus. The sequence goes on from NC_090206.1 coordinate 7,068,532, forward strand.
GGTTTAAATGAGACTACTGATTTTTCTCAAAACGCCAATGATACTCTCTGCACGTCCTCCACCACATTCACCAATGCAAGCCACCCTAGCTCCTTCAAAGGGGATTCAGCTCCAACCTTTACTGCTATGCACCTTCCTGCTGCTGGGTAATGCTATAGTTTCTAGTTGGATATACAAGTGCCTAAAAGTGATTTTCTAATTAAAATGTGAAATGCATTTTTACCGAAGTAACTTGATCCACCCCCACCACTGTTTATACAGTGACATTCCAACTAAATAACAATATAATCTTTACTGCGCTTTAGTCTATTAGACACTTTCCCCAGGTGAAAACCATTTTACAACAGAGGTACACACAAGATAAGCCCACTACAACGGATGTCTGACAGTGTACACATACCAAGATGATGTCATTTACGATTCATAGTCAGAAAGTCTCATTATAAGATTAGCTTTCACTGACACCAGATAGACAATGACTCAAGGACAGTAATCACTAACAAGAGTATAATATTCTGTTTACGGAAATATGTATGAAAGCTGAGTGGAGATAGTGTACTATCCAGAGGGCTGTTTGGACATTTGATTCTCTGGCTGTGAGTGCAGTAAACTGTTTGTTGTTTGCCTTGTCTAACAGAAATGCAGCACAGATGAAGAGCAGTGTGACTTGAATCCATAATATAGAAGCACATTGTGGATGTCTTAGCTTGTTGAGGCTCCATGCCATAAGGGATGTGTCACTGACATAAAGAGAATTTGGAGAGCAAGGAGCGATATGTAGGCCACCTCCCTAACACACTTTAAGGACACATACAGTGCGTTTACATGGACTTAAAGTAACCAGGTTACAGTCAACTATCTTGGGAAAGCTGATTTCTTTACATTCTCGTAAACGGAAAGGCTGGTCTCTTTGAGTAACCTGGTCACTTAAGTGCATGTAAATGCAGTCATAGACAGGAGATTTATTGTAGAGCAGCAACAACACTGTAAAGGTAAGAGAACTGAGAATTGTATGGTTTTCTACTAGCTTTCCTAAACATTAAGAAAGGGGTAAAACCTTACGCCTGTCTCTGTGTAAAAATCTGAAATCTCTGCTTGTCTTGATGGCAAGACTTAAACCAGTCCTTTAAACTAGGCAAAATAAGATAAGACAAGAAATGAAATACTTCCACATTTAAACATTATAAAATAAATATGTTACCGGCTGAGCACGCACAACTTACCATAGTTATTTTTTGTATGTATGCAAACTTCAAGTTCAGTGTTTGAGCTACTTGCCCTAACCAGCTTTTGCTCTTTCTTCCCTGATATACGTCTAGTGTGTGTTGTACTTGTGGTCACTGAAGATCCTCTACCCGAAGACCCTCTTTCTACTACGGGGAAACCATGAATGTAGACATCTGACAGAATATTTCACCTTCAAACAAGAATGTGAGTATTGTGTTTCCTGTGTTGTGTCTGTGTCTCACCCCACATAATGAACTGCTCCTTCCTTCCTTATTAAATGTAAAGCAACAATAGTAGAAATGTTCATTGCTATTTCCCGAAGCTCTAGTTTACAAAATAGCTTTTTCCTGTTTTCTCTAATCAAAAGCAAAAATATATATGTTAATTTATCATACACAACATAATAACCAAACAAACATTCTTGCTTACACAAGCTGGAAAAATATAATTTGTAGTAGTTTGGCTTAATTAAGCAATGCATCTGTGATCAGAGTTGATTGATCACTACAAGTCCTTCTGTACTTGTGACACAAACAGCAGTCTATGTGATAATAATAGGGGCAGACTGTGTCAAAAGACTGAATAATATTTGAATCAGTGAGATAGTAAACAAGACAGTTACAATTTCAATTTAAGCTAGTGCATTTTGATATCAAATATATACTATATATAAATATAGTGAAGTAGTATATATTAGGGCGGCGTATTGGCTGGTATTTGACATTACCATAAGTATCATGATACTTATGGGTTACATTTTAATATATTGTGATACTGTAAGCAAGGAGATGCCGTTCCTCTTTCAGTCCTAGGTACATTTCCAGCTTTTCATATATTCCTTGATGATGCTGTCAACAATTTCTGTTTGTCTGTCTAGATAGAAATTGTACAGGATCTTTGCCTTGATGTTCTTTACGACCCTCCGAGGAATCTCCCATGTGGACTCGGAAGGGTCCAGCTAATACTGCCAGCCACTTGGTTATGCCGTTGACTGTATGGTGTTTCTGCCTGCATCTTGCAGCCTGCCACTATTTGTTGTACTGTCTCTGAGGCCTCTTTGCACAGCCTGCACCTGGGGTCTTCTTTGGTGTGTTAGATATCTGCTTCTATGGATGTGGTGCTTGGGGCCTGTTCTTATGCAGCTCTGATTAGTGTCTCATGCTGTCTGATAGTCCAGCATTTTCCTACCACTAGTAGGATGTCCTAGTGTCAGCCATCTCAGCTATCTGTTGATGGTACATCCCATGCAGGACCTTGTCATGCCAGGATACTTCCTTTGGTTGTTCTTTGGCCTCTGCCTGTTGCTGCCTCAGACGTTCTCTCATCAGCTCATCTCTGTGGGCTATCATGCTTGTTGGCTGCTGGATGCTCTGTGCTTCATCCAGGACAATGGCTTTGACTCTCACCAGGCTTTGTCCACCTGCTTTCTGGCTGGTGCACAGTCTCTGGGTGTTGGACTTGGGGTGAAAGCCCCTGTGCATTGTGAGGGGTTTCCTGGTCTTTAAATTGGCAGCCTCCACATGCTCTATTGGCCAGTTCACTGTGCCAGTAGGTTATCTGAAAACTGGCAAGGAATATGTGTTAATGGCTTGGACCTATTTTTATCTCTTGATACTAATATATTATATTGCTTGGATATCTCCTTATTGTGGTTCTCATTAGACTGAAGGATACCCAGTTACTTAAAGCTAGTCTGTATGTCTGTTTAGTGCCAAGCTGGTAGATCTAACCTGTCAGTTTTTACCACCTTTTCTTTTCTTACAACAACCCACCCACATTTCTCCAGTCCAAATGGCATTTCAGTGTCCAAACTCTAAATTCGTGCCAGGCATACAGTTGGGTGTCATCCATGTAGAGACAGTGGCCGATGCTAACTTCACTCTTGAACTTGTATCTGGACCCACTTCTGGTATATTATCTGACCACAGCTACCTGTTGGGGTCTCTGGGGTTTAGGCTTAAGCACAATAGTAGCTGTAACAGTGCATCATGTTGGTTTATACTGCACTTGATGGTTACTTGTGCGATTGGTCTAAAGTTGACTTCAGTCCCATTGAGTTCTTGGTGAAGATTCTAATGTGTTGTTTTTATATATATTTAAATCACATGAAAACTCACGTGAAAACAATAAAAATAGAAAACCATAGGACATAAAATAAGAACAGACCAAAATAGGACACATCAAACATTGACAAGAAACTAAGTAACTGATTATCTACAGTTCAGTCATTCTCCTTCATTTGTGGTCAGAGTTAGGAAGAGCCTGGCTATACGGGTATGTTTTGATTAGTTTTTAAAAAAGTGTCCAGCGAAGCAGCAGTCCTTAACTTTTGTGGAAGAGGATTCCACAATCTTGGACACCTCTCCATGCGTGTATTGATGGGCTTTGCCTTGCTTCAGTATGCAAGTTATGATTGACTAATTATCTGCTTGTTGGAGTGGTTTAAAGAACAGCTGCTCATTACAGGTTTCATTTCCATCATTGAACTAATCAATAAATTGACTGATTATTTTAGCCTTTGAACTTTTAAATTATGCATTTTCTGAAGTAACTCTCCTTCTTGTCTCCCTCAAGGTTCCTCCCACATCCATCCTTCCTCCCCCTCCTTTCCAGTTACTGGCAGTTTGTTTCCTCCTTAATTTCCCACACATCCCATCCTTTTTCTCTTCCTGTTCTACTCTATCTTTCCTTGCCTCCCCCGGTATTTGACTCTCTCCACTGCCAGTAAGTTTCGGCATCCTGTCCGAGAGTGGGTGATTAGCAGCAAATTAATTTGGTCCTTAATGATTGGCTCAGGGATGTACTCCTAAGTGTCTGATTGGCCAAGGGACGAGGAAGCTAATTTCCCTTGGTGCTCGTGGCGAATAGTGGTCGCCCTCAATTACCATCTGCTGTGTGTGCGATTGTGAATGTATGTGTGCGTGTACCATAAGTGTGTGCAAATGCATGTATTATGACTGCATGAATGCAAGAGTGTCTTCATAAATGTTTGAGTGCATGTGTGTGGAAGGAACTGACAACTGGTAGACTAGCAATTCTGAGCTTCTGCTCTACACAAGGCAGATGGAGTGGTTGAAAAACACTCCTCTCTCTCTGTCACACACACACACACACACACACAAACGTTGGCCAATGTACAGTGGTACTGCTCACAATACTGGCTTTGGTTCGTGTACATGTCGTTCTCATGTGCTCACACTCTCTCTTCTCCTTCCCCTGTCTTTTTGCTATACTCCCTCGTAGTCTCCTTTTCGTCCTCTCTTAACCTCTCTTGCCCCCCTCCCCATCAGTCTTTTTCCTTTTCAATTTATAAAATTATTATTTTCCATTTCCTCTCCTCCCTCCTGCCTTCTCACTCGCATCTAAAGTACACTCTCATATTCTTCTTGTTCTTGTTCTTCTTTTTCTTATTTATCTATCTCTTTCCTCCGATCTCCTTTCAGCTATTTTAATCCTGTGATATTGCTTTGTGTCAGATGTATTCTTATGCCCATGTGTGAAATGTACTTTAAAGATGCTGCGTGTTGGAAGTTTTTATTGGTATCTCTTCCAAATCAAAGGAGTTTTTCAGAAAGCAAAAAACAAGCCTTCCAGTGACGCATCTACACTGCTTCATGCTTATATGTGGGTCAGATTTCGTTCACTCTAAGCAAAATGGAAGTTTAATTTGCATCTGAAATAACATACTGTACACTGTAATATGGTAATTTCTTTCAGCAAAAATATTAGATATACATTCATTGTCTCATTACATAGTAGAGGAACAAGTCATATGAGAGTGCTGGAAAAGACATGACCACATAAATGAGTAATGTTTTATGTAAAAATCCTACATGTTAGATTGTTTAGTTCTACAGAAACACAATTTCGTTCATGTGCATTAAATTGTGTTTCTATAGGAACTGTATAGGTGTGTTTAAAGCTTTAAGATGACTGAGTTCTTTTAGATCTGTTTATGTTTCTCTTCGTGTTTTTTTTGTTCTCTGCATTTCATGTTGCTGTGTGTTTTTGTGAGATATGTAACAGTCACACTCCAAGTGACAGGGAATGATTGTACATTTGCGGGGAGGATAGCTGTTCAAAGCATGTCAAAACACACTCAGGCACTTCCTTTGTCTCAAATCTTGAAATATCTCTCCACCCCTCCAACCACCTCCAGGTAAGATCAAGTACTCAGAGCAGGTGTATGACTCCTGCATGGAGGCGTTTGATTGCCTGCCCCTGGCAGCCCTGATGAACCAGCAGTTCCTGTGTGTGCATGGGGGGCTTTCACCAGAAATCCACACGCTGGACGATATCAAGAAGGTAAAAAAAATGAAATTCACACATAGACATTTGTATTTGTATGTGTATATACAAGTTTTTATTTGTATACAAATTTGGCCTAAATTAGGTTTCCTTTATAGTTTGTTATAGTATAATGCATCTTTCTTTGAGGAGCATTTTTTTTCCCCTTCTCAGCTTCACCTTCTCAAATAATCTTAATTCTGTTCTGCTGTTTTTAGGACCAAGCACCTCAAAACCAAGTTTAAACCTAAATCTACTCATCTTAGACATGTATTAAAAAGAGCTGAACACAGATGGAACAAATATAGGCTTCAAGTATATTTTGATAGCATCTGTATCTTAAAAAGCTGTTGAAGATGCCGAAACGAATATATATTAACATAAAAAAAAAAGCAGTAGCTAAATTCAATCAAAATACATTGCTTAACTCCTGCTAAAGATAAGTCTCTTACCACAGGAGCAATACCTACCAGTGCAGCTAACAGTGACATTCATGCAATATTTTGTGGCCGAGCTACTTTAAAATCACAAATTTAACGCCAAGTATTAAATTGTAATTTAAAGCTACAGTGCGGTGGTGGCAGTGTGCAGTGTCTAAGCTTAGCACTAGCTTGAGACTCTGAATCAGTCCTGCCATTATTCCCCTGCTCTCATAAATCGTTTCTTCTCTCGTTACACTCTACTACGCTCTGCACAGCCCTGCACATACTTATTCTTAGTTGATATTGATGCTAATAAACTTAGTAATGAAGCAGAAAAGACAACAAAATATTTACTTTTTAGATATTGTATTTGTCACTTGCATTTCCTTACAATTATCTAAAGGTTTCAGTGCTGTATTTGCTCTTTTAGGTGTCTTGCATGTACTAAGATAGCCATTTTTATAAGTAGAGCGGACAAATAAGAAAAGTTTAGTAAGAAGAATTACAACTTTCTGTCAAAAGTTTTTCAGTTTTCCTCTTGGTCTCTTGTAAAGTACATGCTATAACGTACACATTTTGCTTGGAAAAAACATTAGTGTAACACGACTGACCTTTAAGGAAGGATCAAACACACCTGTGAGGACAGACATAAATTCTCAAATTCTAAAACTTTCATGCTTTTTCTCCAGCATGTACTGTAAATGTAGAGAATTAATTAGAAATCAGCAACTACACCAGTGCATGTATGGAGTTGACAGTAGCACAGAATACAAAGGCACACACATGAACAGAGACACATGAGAACACACACTTCTTCATCTAATGGCAGTGTTTCCATGGTGAATCTGCTAGTGTGACATCTCCTCCCTCCTGTGTGGTGAGGGTTGCCATGGAGATGCTCTGCTCTGACAGTATGTGTTTGTGTGCATGTTTGTATGTGTGTGCTATGTGTTTGCTTTCATTTTCTTTCAGATTTATACTATGTGCACTAAGCATGTGTGTGTGTGTGCGTGTGTAAAACATGTATGTGTTGTGTGTTTTTGTGGGGTTATGTGTAATTCCCTTTATATGAGCAAATGTGTTTCTGTAAGCTTATATTTTGTGTGTGTGTGTGTGTGTTTGTGTCCTAGTTGGACCGGTTCAAGGAGCCCCCAGCATTTGGGCCCATGTGCGACCTGTTGTGGGCCGACCCCCTGGAAGACTTTGGCAATGAGAAGACCCAAGAGTACTTTGGCCACAACACAGTCAGAGGCTGCTCCTATTTCTATAGGTACAGGAAAAAAATAATTCTCACAATGTTCATGATAATACCAACAAAATGAAATATTACATAAGAGCTCTGACAGCTTATTTTAGAAAAAGTTAATTGCAATGAATATAGTCTGGTAGATCCCTATGCTTATAAGGTTCAGCATTATTAACTCACATAATATTCAAACAATTCACAATGCAATATTCATATATAAAATTTACACAATAGATTTGTTTTTAAGTCAGCGTGCAGCCAGAAATAAGATAAGGTTCCCTCCTGTCCCTGTGCATGTCCAACTGTCATTTTCGAATCAGGAATCTAATAACTTTTTGGTGGACTTCAGGCTATTTGTTTGGGATGTTGGTAGAGAGAAGAGAGAGAGTGATTCTTCCTTCACAGTTATACCACGTCTAAGATCCAATAACAATCACTGGGATTTGTACCAGAGACAGAAAATCTTGCCCAGTTTACACACACACAGACACACACAGACACACTTAAACACAGCACACTGACAAACACACACAGGTCCGTTTCAGCATGAAGCGATATCCCACAATCCCCAGGGAGACTGCACGGTTCTGTTGCTATGACGACTAGTTACTCCTGCCAGATATGGAGTGATATTAAGATACAGTGAGAGAAAGAGGGAGAGCAGGAGAGCAGGGTGGTAGTGGTGTGATTGAAGATGAAGGATGAAAAAAAAATAAAAACTGAGGAATGGAAAGACAAGGAGCTGAAGCACGGAGCATCAGTGCCATCATAGCTGCAGTCCTCTGATGTAGAAGTGAGTGTCATGATATATCTTTGGAGATGTGTACGTTTAGCAGATACAACATCTGTTGACCAACTAGTGCATGTTACTGCCAGAGCACCGCGGTGGCTTTTCACCCCGCACAGGCCTGCATGCGCTCACTGATGCCCCCAGCTGGTCCCAATCAGACATGGCAGTAGAAAACAAGAGGCCTACTCATCTCCCACTGCTAAACTTTAATGACTTCCATCTGTTTTGTGGGTTACAGCAATCTTGATATAATAGCACATGACATGTTTGTTATGTAAAGTGGCTTTTACTGGATTTGTATATATTTCTTCCTCTGTATGTTTTTCCTTGGCCCTAGTTAAAGTATATTTACTTACCCTCAGTGTCTCTCCTCAGTTACCCCGCGGTGTGTGAGTTCCTACAGACCAACAACCTGCTGTCAATCATCAGAGCGCACGAAGCACAGGATGCTGGGTAAGCTGACTGACTGTTCTTCTGTCAGTTTACGAGCGAGCATCGTTTAATTTAATGGCTTACCTTGACATTTCATGTGCCAAGCTGTTATCCTTCTTTGTCAGGGAATTGGCACATTACAGGAAAAGAGTTTCCACAAATGTTCACCCTTAAACTATGTTATTCGCATTGTTAAAATTTGTCTGCCTGAGAGCACTACCTCTTGACAACAGCACAGCAAGGCCAAGAGCCGCTAGTAGTCAAAGTAAGATAGTGGGGACAAAATGGAATTTTCTGACCTGCAAATCCATTTCTGGCATCTGTTATCCTGGTGAAAATCCTCTAAATATAATGCAGCAACTAAGGCAGTGTCATTCTGAATTACACTGTTAGCCGAACCCATTAACAGTATTTTGTATGCTGCAGGGTAGTTCAGGTCAAAAGAAACCATCATTTAGCAGGCTATAGCTGCCCTGTACAAAGTATCTGCTGTAAGGTATAAATGAAGTACTGTGTGTTCATTTAAAACTAGTGAAACCTTTGTACAATGAATAGTTGAGAATTGTGACTCTGTACAGTATTATGTTATGTTACAATCTCTTAAATATCTGTTTCTGTCATGGTGCTGAAACAGCTCCGGTAACACATTGGTGTCTCTTAGGTTAATCGGAAGTAACATTCCAAAGCTGTGGTTTAATTAAAGTCCACCACTTTACCACTTCCTGTCAGTATGATATGATTATGAAGATTGTTTATAAAGATTCTCAAGATCACCACATCTTTGCCATTGTTAAAAAAGCAGTGTCACAAAAAGGCCAATCAGGTGCCAGTTTGACGCGGCACCATTAGTTGGCCCAAATTTGATTGGATCATAGTCTGTATGTTAGCCAGCTATGGAGAAAGTCTGAAAATACTGATTGCATATTTACGGTGGCACTGAGAGCTCAAAGCACTGCAATTTGAGAAAAAACAAGCAAATATACAAAAACAACTTCGACAACAATTTGACAACACAGGCGCAACATTAAGAAAAGCAAAAGCCACAACACAACCAAATTGAGAAACGCCACAAACCATGAGAAATGACTCCAGGAGCAACTAAAAATAGATTTACAAATCTAAATGTCCTTCCCTTTTTAGTGTCCCCCGGAACCGTTGTAGACAACTGTTTTGGCAATGTTTTGGGGACATTTGGTCTTTCGCCTTTTTGCAGTGCATTTCTTAATGCTGCACCCGTGTTGTAAAATTTGTGAAGTTGCTTGTGTTTTGTCTATTTGCAGTAGTTTAATCTTTCTGGGCCACCGTACATATTGGTATTAGTGTGTACACCTATGTTCTTAGAGAATAACAGTTACTGGCTTAAGGGAAACTATGATGCCATAAAAATGACACATGCACACTAACAAACTTCTTCTAAGAGACACCCGGATTACATTTGTTTATGATTAATAATTGAAATTCTTGATTACTGATGAGTTTTGGAAATTAGTTAATCCTCGAAGGAGGCTGCTTTTGTGCATCGTAGATACAAATGATTTATGTGTAAGTTTATTGTGTTTATTATCATGTTTAATCTAATCTGGTTCTTTGTGTGAAGAAAATTAATTTCACTCAGATGTGTTTTATATTACCTAAGCCACTAGCTCTAAGCAGACACATCAAAACGTAACTTTTTGCTGCCAGCTTCTCTGAGACGCTTGGAGCTTTGAGTACCCTGCTCAGTGGCATTTTTACTTTACCCTGTCATTTTGCCCACACAGATTTTGCCAGCCATGTCAGGGATTCTGTTCCGTCTTTGTTTTTAAATGCGTGGCTGTCTCGCCTTCAACCAGTTCCTGTCTGGTTTCGAGACCTCTGAAGAAAATCCTCGGTTCTTATCCACAACACGGTCTTTTATTCAAATAGCTATAATGTGGGCGGTTTGTTTGTCTCTCTTTCCGCAGGTACCGTATGTACAGGAAGAGCCAGACTACAGGTTTTCCTTCCCTCATCACCATCTTTTCTGCTCCAAACTATCTGGACGTCTACAACAACAAAGGTTTGACACAAACATGCACAAGCACATACACAAAGGTTTTATACATATGCACAAATATCTGATTTGTAAGCACTGCTGTGCAGTTATTTTCTCCTAAAAATGTTTTCAATATTATTCCTCATCTGACTATAAGCTAGAAGACTTAAAACATATGTTAATTTATAAAAATATGGACGAGTACTGGAGTGAACATTAATATAACTTTAGGGGATGTTGCACTTTGACATCTGATCAAAATAAAAAGACTAATGCCAGCATGTGTTTCTGTGTGTGTCTGCATGTGTCCAGCTGCAGTGCTTAAGTATGAGAACAATGTGATGAACATCCGTCAGTTCAACTGCTCTCCTCACCCTTACTGGCTGCCCAACTTCATGGATGTCTTCACCTGGTCACTGCCTTTTGTGGGAGAGAAGGGTATAACACATACAGACCATACCATCAGATTTACACACAAACTGGGGACATGTCTGCCAATTAGTTGTCGCCATAAGCAAATACAACTTTAAAATGTTTAAAAGTAGAAAAAACAACCATCTGTACACAGAAGATTTAACATTATTCTGTATAACATTAGTTTGACCAATTTTAATGGAAGATTCTATTGTATTATATTCTCTTAAAATAGAACTTGTATCAGCCTAAATAGGTGACCAACCCCTACTGACAGGATTACGGACAGGAAACCAGAGTTTAGTCAGATTAGTTCTCTATTAAACCCTTTTAATAAAGTTTAATTGACAGCATCACAAGAGAGATGGCAAGAAAGGAGGGTAGAGAGATGGGGAATGACAACGTAACCCTGAACACACCTTCTGAACCTGGAATGCTGCAGTTCAATGGCTGCATCGCAAACCTTTAAGGCCACGAGAGCACCCACTGTGTATGGAAGTATATCAAGGCCAAATGTGTTGAGAGTGATGGACTGAATTTCGAGAGCTTCTCGGTTTGCAAGAGCATTTGAGTGTGAGCAGGCATGGATTTGGAAAACGAAGACTCAGATTTGAGCATGAAGGTGGACAGAATCGTGAGTGTTACAACTGATTTGAGCTGGCAAAAAAAACAAAAAAAGGCTTCCTATCTGACTCTACTCTGTCACATCCATGTCCGTTCACTCTCAAAGGCTGAATTTCAAACTGGGGAGCTCTCAAAATATATTTGTTCCTGGTTAAATGATTTTGTCTGTGTGTGTGTGTGTGTCTTGCAGTGACTGAGATGCTGGTCAATGTCCTGAGTATCTGTTCTGACGATGAACTCATGAATGATGGAGATGAGATTTTTGATGGTGAGAAACACTTAACAGTGACATTAATGCAACATGAATTAAATCAAGTGCAAATAACTGATAGATACTGTAACATTGTATATTATTATGGTGGTTTTCATTCACAGTCACAATTGTGAATCTTTTACAGCAAGTGCAGCAGCAGCGAGGAAGGAGGTTATCAAGAACAAGATACGAGCCATTGGGAAGATGGCCAAAATGTTCTCTGTTCTACGGTGGGTGGAGTTCTAGTTGTATGTATGTGTTTATGTGACTAAAGATGCACTATTTTCTACATCAGCAGTCATCAGACTGTCACTTTTTTAGTTCACTATTTTAACCCATAAGTTCATGTTTTGTGTGTTTGGAGGTGCACAGTGAGGGGAAGTGTGCGCGTCTCTGTCATTCTCTCCTTATTACCTGTTCTCTCTTTATATCCACACACACGTGTCACATACACACTTTCTGTGTCTGTGTCTCAGAGAGGAGAGTGAGAACGTGTTGACCCTGAAGGGACTGACCCCTACCGGAATGTTGCCCAGCGGTGTGCTGTCTGGCGGCAAACAGACCCTTCAGAGCGGTGAGTGTTTAACAGACTCACACACATCCAAACACATTCTTCAACATAAGCCTGAACACACCTTCACACACAAATGCACAAGTACACACGGACACAGAATAAATGAATGCTTTGGACCATCCTCTGGTTTCCTCTTGCCTTTTTTCCTTTTCTCCACCCTTAATGCTCACTTTCTCCACCTCACCTCACCAGCGCTGAGGATACTAACAGGCTGCTGGTTGTGTGTGTGTGTGTGTGTGTGTGTGTGTGTGTGTGTGTGTGTGTGTGCATGTTTATGAGAGAGAGAGAGACTTAGACAATGACAGAAAGTAATCGGCAGTAATGTAAAGACACTTCAGTCAGTGTGTGTGTGTATGTGTGTGTGTGTGTGTGTTTGCTAACACAAGCTACTGCACAAGCCGCCAGGTGCACTCTGAACCTGCCATGGCCTCACATATCTAAAGCCTGAAACATGCTTTTGAGCCTGAAAATTTACAAAGGTTGTGCATACGATTTGCACCCGTTGCTAACACAAATTGGAGCTAGAGAAGCAAAATAACTGGAAGATTTTCCCAACTGCCCCTCAGCCATTGACAAACTGGAGATTTTGAGGCTGGAACTTGTCTTAGCCTGGAGGCTTTTATGACACACTCTCTTATCACGTTTGCGAAGGTCATACGAATATTTGGATTGATACACCAGCTTCATTTTCCATCTGGGTCCTTTGTGATCAAATTTCAGCTTTAAAAAATGTTCCTCTTTGTACATGTACCTGCACAAAAGCATGTTTCAGCCTTCACTCCTTCTCCTCCTCCTTCCTTCTTTGTACTTCATCTTCTCTCTTGAACTCTGTCATCTTCTCTCTCTTCCTGCCCTCCGTCCTTTCTCTTCTTCTTGGCTCTTTGCCCATCCGTCAGCTACCATTGAGGCCATAGAAGCCATCGAGACAGTTAAGGACGCTGAAGGTAAAATCCCACTCATTTCACTGTGTGTGTGTGTTGTGGGTGCACGCACATACGTGCACATGTGTGTGTGCGTGCAGCATGGCTGCGCTCTCAGCCACCCATGCTCATAAGGTCATAGATTTACCTTACGCAAGATGCACCAAGCTCTTCTAACCACATCAGCGCTCACAACAAAGCCTTAAATCGCCACACGCCGAACTCACTAAACATACACTTTCTGTCTCTTGGGAAACTGGGAATATGAGCACATCTTCTCTCCTAAACACAGATAAACATTTGTTTACATCCTATAGAGATCCCACACACGTCACACACACCACAACTTTTTTTATGTGCACAAGAAGAGCGGGGCTGTGGGTGGGAGTGTGAAGATGGGCCGGGTCACTCAGACCTCTTACAGTCTGCACTGTGGTACAGTCCTTCTATACTGCAGAGGGGCTGTGGTAGCTATAGCATATAAACATGCAATCAATCTGTTTCTCTACAAGCTGTGGCAGAACACCAGTCACCTGTGAAGATGAGAAGAGAAAATGCAAAACACTGAGGGAAATATTTTATTAAACCAGTTCCTAAAACTTTGTCCTGAAGTGAGGTTTAGTTAGCTTTTCACAGCACGTTTAACAATATCTTATGGTCTCTAACAGCAAATGGTCACATGACCTACAGTAAGTACCGTAGGTCAGTGTGGTAGTAACAGGTCATGTGATGACAGCTGAGCCACTTGCTGAAGAAGACCAGTGGATATAGTTGAATCTATGAAAGGCTAATACTGTTAACCTTGATTTGATTAATTTTTTTTTTTGATTGATTTGAGTTATTTTTCACAAATTACAATTTCTAACTCAAATTGAGTAAAGATTAAAAGGAGATTGAAGATCAGTTTGGGGTATTTCATGCACATTTGAAAGGACACTTCAAATATGTTTGATGGACATAAACAGGACAGGTCTGCCAGGTTCTTCTGTGATACTGAACAGATTGTGGTCATGGCGTTTGTGTTTAGTGTGTTATATTTTGTGTACTTAGTGATTACGCTGCACGTTATCTGTAGTATTTTGCGTTTGTACTTCTAGTGGTGTTGTTGGCGTACCTGAACTACAGCCCATAATTTGTTTACACAAATAAATTATGGTTATTTCTAGTGCTTTTTATTTTACTTATGTAATATACTTTTAGGTGAATATTGTCGTATAATAAAGTGTAATATGACAGCAGCCATTGTTCAAAAGTAGTGCCCGTCCCCACAGACAGACCTCCTTATCAGTGAAGGAGCATCTGCCAATACAACCACAGTTCAGCTGATTTCAAATTACTCTACAAAAGGTGGTTTAATATGGTACCTCCCTTGTCTTTTCTGTACTTTTATTTGATTTGTTTTTAGTCTAATTTAAAGGGATACTCCATTGATTTTGGTTTAACTCAATAGATCTGGGGACTCACAAAATACAGCCATGCCAGCAGCTCTAGGAAGCTGCACTGAGGTACAGCAGTAGTTTGAGCTACATGTTAATGTCAGCATGTTAACGTGACTGACAGTGACGGCAAAATGCTGATGTGTAACACATTTGATGTTCATCGTGTTTGTCCACACTTGATGACAAAATGGCTTTGAGTTTTAAAGGTACCTAATACACAGTAGTCTTTTTAGATGACGAGTAGCAATAAGCATGTTGGAATGACAAGTGAATGTTCCCAGTGTCCTTCCCATTCTGCAAACAGTGAATGGCTGCAGCATGAGACTCTTATGTCCATCTCTTTCAACCAATGTGGTTGTAAGACTGTGGATTGCGCGTATAAGAAAAAAACTTCGAGTGCATCAGCACCTGAAAACCCAGAGAAAAAAGAATTTCTGTCAAGTTTGTGATCAAATCTGACCCCTGACAGTTTTGTTAAAAGGTTCAGTCTCTCCAACTTGCAGACAGGAACTTTAGTGGAAAACCTGAGACCTAATTTGTTTGCCTTTGTTGTTTGCAGATTACATATGGCATGGGAGTGGTACGGTGCAATAAAGATGGTTTTGAACAATGGCTGAGTGTCCGCAACAGAGGAAAATGTTATCAAGACTTAGGAATGCCACTTCTGTGAAGCTGTGTCTTGTTTCGTTTCTCATAATAGCTTATCTACAAGGCATCACAGACTACTGATCTAGGATCAGTGGCCAAGTCAAACATGTTCATTGTCAAACTAATCCTAGCTCAGCATTCAGACAACAGATAAACCCTGGCTGATGTGTGTGAATATTGGTGTGAGTAAACTCTAGATGTACAAATATAACAGAGCTTTGTTTATCCAAACCCAAAAAAGGCTTCAGCTGAAGGGAAGCAGAATGTGGGTCCAAAAAGTTCAGAAATCTTTATTGGTGCGCCTAAATGAAAACTGTTAAAGGGTGAACGAGTCCAGTACAGCTGCTTTGGAAATGTGTACACATTCACATTTCATAAATAAAAACGTGGGATGAAATTCCAATCCATTTCAGTGCTCTGACTGGTCCTTCAAAGCTCCCAGAGGTTTGGATACACAAGATTCTACTAAATGTCTTGTTAAACATTAACTCTGCATGCATGTATGTATGTTTGTGTGTCTGTCTGTGGGTGTGTGTGTGTGTGCGCCTGCCTGTCTCCGCAGCTATCCGAGGCTTCTCCCCGCAGCATCGGATCAGCAGTTTCGAAGAGGCCAAAGGTCTGGACCGGATCAACGAAAGGATGCCTCCGCGACGCGACGCCGTCAACAGCGTGGGCTTGTCGATGGGCCGCATGAACATGGGAGAGCCCAATGGGACAGACAACAACAGCAATATACAGTGATGGACATACATTCCCCCATGCGCAGACACAGGCCTGCGGTTACAACACTGATATGGAATCATATTTATAGATACCTGTACATAAGCATATATACACAAGAAACGTGCATCACACACACAAACACAGTATTTCCTACACTGAACAGACATCATCATCTCACACACACACACACACACACACAGTCACACACATAAGATTACCTACCCCTTTCTCGTTGCCCTCAGCTGTATGTAAAGGCATGAGCGTACCCGGACGTCACCACCAAAAGGCCAAGTCCATTCACTGAACTGTTCGGCCCTATTTAGAGAACTACAACTCCCATGTACCTGCACAGCAACAGGAAAAGAAACTACAAAAACCCTCCCCATGCAAATGAGGGGGAGCTGCTATCCGCCGTCTATGTTGGAGATCACCAGTGGGTTGACTGTCAGCATGATGTGGCTGTGTCATTGCTGTGTGTTGTGTCAAGCAGGGGGCGGGTGGCGTCAATTGTTTGCACATGGGGGTTCAGGGGGCATGGGGCATTTAAGATATGTGAAAACCTGTAACAGGGTTGGTTTTATAAGGTTGTGCCTCCGTGCGTGCACATGCTTCAACATGTAAATGTTTGTGCAGTTCTATTTGAAATGTGTTTTGGTTTACAAACGTGAGCTGATCTCGCCATTAGCCAGGCAACAGCGGGAAAAATGCGGATGTGTGACAGCTTATCTGTCGGTGAGAAATGGTGGAGATAATCTCAGCTGCAGTCGAATCTGAGCCCTTGCTGTCCTTCTTCTTGGGAGGAGACTCCTTTTTGCACCCATGCTCCAGCTGAAATCAAGTGGAGGGCCTCCCTCACCCCCACCTCTGGTCCCTGGCCAGTTAGCTTTTGAGAAAATCCTGAAACTGGGTCTTGATCAGATGTGTCTCCCTACCTGTCGCATGTGAAAAAGATCTGTAGAGAGGTTTTATTGCACATCTGATGCATATGGACACAAGAAGCAAGATCCAGTGTAGTGGATGGAGGATGCCCTGTGTATGTGAGGGTGCCGGCTGGAGTTAAAATGTGAAGTCCCGCTCTGTTCATTCTCTTTCTGCATCCTCCTTCCTCCTCGTGTTGCTGTCTGCTACCACACAGCAGGGACGGCCAGGAATCTCCGGCCTCGAAAGCAGGAAATTATATTTCACAGAGGAAACAGACTCTTCTGGTGAAGGCAGCAGGCAGGAAAACAAGAAGTCAGAAGAAAAAGGTCTTTGTAAAGCATTTATAATAACGCATCAGTGCATGCAGAGTTAAGTTCTTTGATAATAATATGAAGATTATATTTGTGCTCTGTGTTTCACTATGGTAGGATTTTTTTCTTCTTCTTGTTTTTCCGACTTAAATAAATGAGATGAGGAATACTGAATATTTTATTTTGTACATATTGTTAATTTTATTTATTTTTTTGTATCCATTCTGTTTTACACTTTTTTTTTTTCAGGTTTTCTTTCTCTTCTTGTTCACAGCCTGTGTTTCCAGCTTCTTTCTGCGCTGTACAGAATGACAGTACGCTTCTATTCAAAGTGTCAAGTCCACGTTCTCTAATCTCTTCTTTGTCGATGTACAGTTGTTTTTAAAGATAAATATAAATAACGATAAACAATTATTAACCTAGCATTCATGAATGATCATACTATATACAGAGGCACAGGCATTCAGGCAGCCAACAGCATGATTGCATGGTTAAAATTTGTGCTGTGCAAAGCAAAACGCAGCAAGACACATTTTAACTAAAGAGCCGGTGTGTTGCCTTCACAATTTAAAGGAAAAAAGTGTACTCTCTCCGACCATAATTCTTGATGATTCCTCTTGTTATTTGATGATATTTATGATTCTATGATTATTATGATTCTATTTATTATGGACATTATTCTTAATATTTAAGCTCTCTCGCTCTCTCTCTCTCTGCTGGTTGCTCTTCATGTTGCGTTGCTCCTTGGTTGATCTTGTTGTGCTTCTTTGGGAGAAGTAAACCCCCTGGGAGACCCTGTGCCATAGGAATTGTGCCACGGTTTGTTCGTTTTTTTTTTCTTTTTTTTTTCTTTTTTTGCTCTCTTTCTGTTTCGATTCCCCAGTCACTAACACTGTAAGCATGCCCCATGGGACGATCCACTTTTTTACTCTTGAATAAAATATGCATGAACCTTTGATATGGATGCTGAGCTTTCATTTTCTTACCACCGAGAGACGCACACACACACACACACACACACATATACAAAGACATTCTTGATCAACCTGTTATGCACTTGCCAAACCCTTAAAAAAACACATATTGCATAACCAGTGGCATCTGAATATGGTTAGATGGTTCAGTTAGTGAACATACAAACTAATTAAACTAGCTAAATGTAATTACATCATCAGTTATTCTTTACTTCCTGGGGAGTGTTGAGAAATGGTTCAGTTTAGGCTTGGGGTCGCCATTAGCTGTACATTAAAGACGACCCCAAATGATTCATCTGTTTAACATTTTTGCTTCGCTGGTTAGTTCCTGGCGGTAAATTATTTAAAAAAAAAAACAATCCATAAATATTTTTGATGCTCCGTGTCTCCAGCAGCATTCCAGACATATGTGGGCAGCTGTGGTGAAGGAGTAACACCTTCTGTTGGTTTTTAGTCACCAACCCTTATGTTGTGGTTTTCAGATCAGCTGCTTCAAAAATTATGAAACACTTTAGTTGACAGGAAGGTAAATTGACACTGGCCAATTGCAATATTTATTGTCATTTCAAGATAATTATAGCTTTTTTGTGAGCACTTTGTTCCTCCTGCCCTCTCTCTGTCTTTGCTTTCTCGTCTTTCTTTCCCTCAGTGTACTGATGTCATTGCAATACCTGCAAAATATAAATAACAGAAACCGAAACTGAAAGTGTTGGACTAGAACTAGATGGGTGGTGACTGCTGAACAGGAAAGGCAGTAAGAAAAAAGCCGGCAAAGCAGTTCGCTATAATCTGGATCACAGCAAACACTGCAAGGTGAGTCCCCGCATACACACTTCTTTATCACCTCATTTTAAAACACACTTTTGGCAAAAGTGGTTTATCTGTCCGCTCTGTCGTTACATTCTTTCCCTTCTGTGTACACTGGAATTACACCATCATCACAGACAGAGAGGGTTTGTAACCGGAGGTGCAGATGAAAGAATGTCATTCTCATTTTAACAGCAGCAGGAACTGAAACACACTATTATGGTTTGAATATGTTTCAGCCAAATTTATCATCTCAATTTAGAGCGTGTATATGTTTTACACAGCTAATGGAAAGTGGTTAACGTGCCACTCGGTGGAACATTTACCTCGTAGTGGCACCATTGCATTGTCAGTAACTTGTGAGATGTCACCACACATGGGCAGAAAACTAAACAGCTTCTGAATAAAGTTTATTCAAGCTTATGAAGTCAAGATTTGACCTTCATACACAAACCTACTCATAACAATAAATCTCATAACAATGTCAGCATAGCCTAAACATATATAGAGAAAGCAACATATAAAAAGACATGAATGTACTGTACCCAGTACACACAGTTGTACACATTCAAACTTCACAGCGTGCTATGGGAATTAAAAAAAAAAATTTTGCTCTATAACCGATAATAACACACGTCGGTCACAACAACAGCTTTTCGAGAAATCTTGGCTTCCAACAGACCACTACAATCATTGAGAGCGTTTCAAATGATCCGGGCAAAACAGCATTTCTCTTCTGTCCATTAAAATGTTCCCTTGTTTGCCTCCCAACAGCCCTTTAAATGACCTCACACTTTTGACTGTAATAAGGTTACACAAGAATCGTATGGCAGCTGATGAGGATGTCCTACAATTTATGAAATGGGGACCTATATGTGATCTATGTCTGTTGTTGCGAGAGAAACTTGAATGTCCAAAATTCATTTAAGAGGAAACACTACATATTTTTCACTGTTCACTTTATTTGTATTTTGTTTTGTTAATTTATTTGTGGTTCGGGTCAGTTAATGCTACACATTCAGTGGTGGCTACTTTCGGTCTTATAAAAGTGCTGCATGACACAGAGCGACTGTTTCTTGACAGATGCTGTCCCTCCGAGATCAGGATGCGCTCATCCCTCGACCTCGCGGGAATTTGCCCAAGGTGTTTGCTGCCACACTGGCTGCCACAACAGCAGGAGGCATCATGTTACTCTCTCCTGAAAGGTGGCTTGGCTGGGTTGCCATGGTAATACTCATCCTGACTACTGGCCCTCTGCTGCATGGGCTTTGTCTTCTAGCAGAGGAGATGCTAAACCATTCAAACACAAGGTTGGAGCTTTGCTGTATTAAGAGGAGATTCAAATATTCAGTGCTTCTCAGTTCTTGTTTGCTTATTGCAGTGTTAGCACTTGCTGCCATAATTGGTATTTTCAACCATGGATCAATTACTAGAGCATAAAATGTCACTCTGAAAACTGAATCAATGGCCAATTAAAAGCATTTATGTGTTTTGGGTTTAGAAACCTCCAGACTATACTGATTTGGTTCACTCTGATCAAAATCATTTGCCCTGTGTACATGACCTGTACAGCACCAAACAGAGCATTTGCTCTCCTGTTTGAACTACAACCCTCTTACCAAACACTTCCTATGTACAATGAAGTACAGAGCTCAACATTTGTTGATTAATTTATTGATTATTTAGAACTGAAAATACTCTGATTTTATTTAATGTTTCATTAATATCAGCTGATGCTAAACTGAGGATTCGCCAGTATAACGTGCTGATGGGAACCAAGCCATCCGTACCTCTGTGCTCTTCACCAGGTATCGAGGCCAAAGGGTGCTGAGCCATGTGCTGCCAGCCTGTGGTTTTGGGGGGAAGACCCTGCTGGCTGCGGGGCTGGCAGGCCTTCTGCTCTACCTGGCTGAACCTCCTCTGCCAAAAAGTCAGTGCTGGAAACTCCTCGTGTTGGCCTCAGCTTTTTATTCATTCTTCAAAAGCCTGGGCGTGCTGGTGAGTTTCAGACCTGACCCACAAACCCCACCTCTTATCCTCCACTGCAGGTCCGACACAAAGAAATGTCCCTTGAACATCTTAAGGCGGACTTTTCAGTCTCTTTCCAAGTTTCCATTGATATCAAAATGAACGTGGAAAACACACTGAAAGATCCAAAACACAATAAGACACAACAAGGATTTTACTCAAAGCTAAAGCTAAGGCAGTAGATATTATCCTATTGCAATAACCCGTTTTAGCTCTTAGGAATTTTTGAAAAAAGAAAGAACAACACTAAAGTATAAGGAGGATGAAAGGTGGGGATGGTATGCAGTGGTTATGAAATTTGCTACTTGGCTTTACAGGTTCTACAAATCGAAACTAACTAATGAACCTCTGGAATGTGCCACAGCCTGAAGCTGGTTTCAAACTAAACTGAAAGCAAAGTGTTGCTTGGGTTTTTCTGGGTTGCTTGTAAATTTCCCATAACTCTTCAAATGTTCCTCAGCTGCAATGTTTTCCTCTGATGCTGGCTGTACAAAGCTTTGCCTATACTAACACTGTTCATACGGTTAATAGCCAGTTGTTCCCAGAAAGGTCAAGATCCATCCATCTAAGAACTAAGTGTATTTTTACTGCTGGTAAGCAGTTTCAGGACTACGCCTAGGAATGGAACAACCCCTATATAAAGACTTCCCGGACAGTCACTTGATTGTAATTACATGGCATTTCTACCGTAAAGAAACACACACAGTATTTCTTCATCAGCCAGATTGGTTTCAATCAATGCTCGCTTTTTCTTGCAACTCCTTATTGAAACTGAGCATTCTACATTCAGGCCCAGCCCAAGTGTCTCTGCCACTTTTTACACGGAATCCTGTCCAAACCCATATTCATCCTACATAGAAAAGGGCAGTTTTGGTGCAGGGATGCCCTTTTACTTTCTGTGTGGTGTCAGGTGGCTCCATGAGCAGGGGTGAGGTGTTGTGTCATCCTTCTGGCTGTTTCTGTGGTTGCTGCGCAGGGTCCGTCAGACGTGGAGGTGTCAGACATTTGCGAGGAGAGGAAGATGAACGTGGCTCACGGCCTGGCCTGGTCCTTCTATCTCGGCTACCTGCGACTGGTGCTGCCATGTCAGTAGCACCAAAACACACACACACACACACATACACACCATTGGTATGTCCTTGTGAAATTACAGCCCTATCATTTATTTTACCAGAGGCCTCATACTTTATAGTCAGTGTTATTAAATAATTGTGAAATAATTGTGTGTGTCCCAGACTTGGAGGCTTCTATTGCAGAGTTTTGTGCCACCCATCAGACAAGCAGACCCAACTGGAGTCACAGCTCCAAGAAACTCTTCATTCTCATCCCTCTGAATGCCAACATATCTCATAAACTGGAAGAAGAGGACAAGAACATCCATTTTTATGACAACCTCCCCAACACCAAGATCGACAGGGCAGGGGTCCGGGGCCGAGTCTACAAGCACAGTGTCTATACTGTACTTGATGAGCAGGGGAAGGTAAGCGAGGCTGTAAAATGACAGTATGATAGTTCAATTATAATGCAAGTCTATTTCCAAGTGATTCAGAATACAAATTTAACTGGATGATAAGAGTTACAGCATGTCTCAGATCAAATTTAGATACCAGACAGAGCCCACGCATGTTTCTTGTATCATGTTCAGAGTCAGAAGTTTTAAATAGGTTGATCAGAGAACCTGCAGTTTAAATGCCACTGAGCTCCTTGTGCTGTAATCCAGCTCAGTGTTGGTCGTCTTGTTGCCAGTGTGGGCTGAGAGACTCAGTGTGCTGATATTTTCTCCTTTGATGCGATTTGTAAAGACTGCACAGAGAGGCACAGTGAAATAACAAACTCAAGGAGCTGTTCTGTGAATTGCTTTTTTTTTTTCAATATTTCAAGACATCACATCAATGTGCTCTATATTCAATTTGTTTCATGCATGGAATCTAACAGTGATCGTACTTAAAATCTGTCCCATACTTGAGTAGAGAGAAAGGTTTGGGGGGCTGCATAAAAGCATCCTTAGTTTCTTGTCAGACCAAAAATAGCCACGAGTCATTTGGAAGTGATTACGAGGACGATGTAACGGCTGTATTTTACAGCTGCGTTCAGAATAGGATGAGGTTAAAAGTTTGACAGGTATAATAGGTATATGAAAGGAAGTGAAAAGACAATCAGCAGCAGGTATGTAGGTGGTGGAAACACCGAGGCAACTGGGATTGGCAGGACCTGAAACAACATGTTAAAAAGAGACAAGAGGCAGCTGGCAGACGGTGGCTGCTGTCTAAAGATACAGATAATTGTGCACTTATGATGTTATCATGATGAAACAAATACGGTAACAAAAGTTTTGTACTTTTAATCCAAAAAACGATTGATTCTTTTCTTTTCGCTCTAAATATTAAAGCGTGGAATTATTTAGCATCTTAAAGATGTTTCTGAAACCCGTGATGCTTTTTCCACATCGATGAGTTGTACTTCAGGATAGAAAACAGGAGTATAGAACATTATCCATGAGTACCACCTCCTGGTTAAAGCTGAGAAATCGCCATTTGTTCTCCACATGAATTTAAGCACAGTAACAGCACCATCTTCCTGCAGAACATGGTAATCAAACATATTTAGTGCTATGAGAGAGTCACAAGCTCTTAAAAGATTATCTGGCCAGGAAGATGTATCCGTGTCTGGTTGCCTGTTTATTTCATGTCTGTTCATGTGTTTGAGTAAACAGGCCTATGACTGTGTGGTGGAGTATGCAACGCCACTGCTGACGCTCTACAGCATGTCCCAGGAGAGCAGTGCCGGTTTTGGGGAACCTGAGCGCAGGCAGCAGGTCCTGCTCTTCTACAGGACCCTGCAAGACATCTTGGAGCGCTCGCTGGATTGTCGGAACCGCTACAGACTCATCCTGCTGAATGGTAGGACCACAAAAGTGTGTATGTGTGTGTGTGTAAGTGGATGAACTTAGAACGCCCCTTTCAGCTTGAGAAATATTAGTTTTATGGGGATTTCAGCTTTTAGCTCACCCCTTTCCTTACCTGTGTATTTCTCTTTCAATCAATGTGCTTTTCTGGCGCCTTGTTCTGGACAGAGTAGGATTCAGTATAGTGCTGGGAACTTGAAATTACACTGAGATTAAACTACAATGCTGATGCAAAGGAGAGAGCTGTAAACAATGACAACCATGTACAATATCTTCTCCCTCTAGAAGAGCATGGGGATGACCCTCATGCCCTCTCCAAGGCCATCCTCAGACACCTGGAGCAGCAGGAGAAAGAAGAGGTCTGTGTCACCCCACCTCCTCATCAGGAGACAGTGCACCCATTCAGGGGTACTCCAAGTGTTCCAGGCTTTGGCGGTGCATTGCACCACCCAGAGCCATTAAGTAAAGAGCCCACGCTCATGTTCAGCATGGAGAGACCTCAGCCTTTGATGGATCCTGTTGAGGATACTGATCATGGGCAATTCTAAACAAGTCCTTAAGCAAAAAGATGGAAGGTTTACACATTTTTGAATTTCTAGTTTCATTTTTTTTTTTTTTTTGTTTACAAGAGGGATTGTTATTCTCTTACCAGGTCAGGACGTGATCATCTGCCAACAGCAGCTCATCCAGTTTCTGGGTTCTTGTATTAGTTAGTTGGAAAACATACATAAGTTATGTTAAAGCAAAGAAGGTAAAATGTATTTCAATCTTTTGCTTGGTGAAACACAAAATAAATAAAGGTTTCTCTTTTCATATTTTGAAATGAACCATTAAAACTATCAGTATTGTTGATTATTGTTGAACTATTTATTATATCCCAACTTTAAAAAACTCTCCATTCATCCATCACTTACACAAAGTCGGGTCACAGTAGCAGCAGGATCATCCCCAGCCAAATTCTCCAGCTGCTCGCGGGGGATCCTAAGACATAGGCAGGTCAGATGTGTTGCATTCATTTACATTTTCATTTTGCTTTTGAGATGTGGTTCTGACACAGGCATTCAAAGCTCTGCTTGACCCTACATCTTTTTTCATTGAATCTGATTGTGCTAAGTGACTAGACATAGTGACTAATGGGAACTGCATGAGGAATGGAGTTACGAGACCAGGGAAAACCGGGGGAAAGTGCAGTGAAATGGCTTCAGGGCTCACGTGGTGAAAAGTGCAGGAGGAGGAAGACAAATACTTACAATAGTGTGTTTTTATAACTGTACAAACAAAACAGGCAGTCACAAGACACCTGACTCCACGCCTGTTTATCTGCTTCACACACACAGACACACACACACACACACACTTCACTGCAGCTGGTTGCATCAGAAGTGTGTCCAAACTGCTTGATCATTATAAGCAGTTTTAAGTACTGCACATTCGCTGTATACGATGCATCAATGGAGGACTGAAGTACGGACATGTACTCTTCACTGGTCAGTGTGTACCCAGGTCGGTACTGTATACAGTATGTCAGACAACATTCTGTAGCACTGGATGTATTTTGGCGGTTTATTCCAACTTCTGTTTCTTGCTTTTTATTTAAGGAATACCAGAAATCAGGAAAAAGATATTTCCATAAATAAACTGCTGAGAATTCACCTCCACAAAGATACACTTCCCCGTGATGAAAGTACACTTCATAAACCTTGTACACTTTACATTTTTAAATGTATACTTTTATGTATTGGTAAAAACTAATTTCCTAATAGCTAATCAGTTCAACACAAAGCACCAAAGTCTATGTCAAACCACAATATGTTGCTTAGTATAGGTTTGTTTCTTTAACTGTTGAACAGAAATATCTTGCTGTTTCTTCCTGCTTTTTAAATTGTATATCCTTATATTCCGACACCAGTTTTAGCTTTTGTTTCTTGGAATTTAAAACTAGCGTTTTATCCAACTTTACATTGTGAAAAGAAAATATAATGCTAAATGACAAAAATGATTAATACTAAAACTGTGGACAGTAATGATTAACACAGCTCAAGGCTTTAGCTGTAGCAAGCAGAATAAGTGTGTGCGTCAATAACCTGACCTCATCTGGACTCTGATGTGAGTTTATGTGTGTTCTGACGATGCTTCTTATTGGTTGGATTATACACACACTCAGCCGCAGACATGTGAGTCTTACATATGGACAAGTCCGACCCGTTGTCTGCTGAAAACAGTACAACCCCAAACGACGGATGTACCGACGCAGACTCGTCTTGATTAACACAGACAACATTGTGACTGATTTTACACTCAACATGATGCTGGTTGTTTACTGAAGTAGATTTTAGGACACTGAACCTCACTGAGTGGAGCTCATAGTTATAAATCTGTTTCAGTTCAGGGGATTATTAGGACACATTTATTAAGTGCACCGGGGTCTCTGACCTCACATTAAACCTGTGATTGTGTATTACTACTAAGAGACCACTTCAACGTACTTTTTAGCATTTATAAGTTACAAAGAGTAAGACTCCTTTTGATACGTAGTTTACTCATGACTGTGGTGTGAAACAGACAATAGATCAATATTGATACATTAGTGAGCATATGCACTGTGACCACACGCTTTAGTTCCCCTGCATTTCCATAGAAAGGCACTTCCTCTTTGGTGGCCAGTCTTTCTGGTGATGATGTCTAATCTAAACGTTGTGGGCTGGCAGCTGTGATGTCACAGCGGGGAGATTTCCCAAGAGGGTGAGTCAGAAGTGACAGCGCAACCTGCAAAATCACCTTTGTCATTAGTGCCTGCTCTCACGTCATGCCAGTAGGCAAACAGCACTGTCTCTTTGTCTGTCCAGTTGTCAGAAAAACGAGACATTGTTCAACTGATTTCAGTTTTAACTCTTACACCAGACACCTGAGGAGAATATTAATGCCTGTATCTCGGTGACAGTTTCCTCCCTTCTCTGCAGCACAAAGTAGTGTCTGTATATTTAACAATAACAGATTATTGTTTCCAGATCCCTTTTACATACGACCATGGTGTTGACATTCATCCAAGTGGCTTAGCACGTATTAATGACTTTATTTAACAATCTCACTGTTTAGTGGGACATAAACACTTTATAGTAAGATGAAAATGAAGCTAAATAAATGGCTCATTTATGAACTTCTTTGAAGCTTATTAAAATTCAATAAGTTTATTAAAACTCAAATCAGATCCTAAATCATCCCCACTTGAGTATTGTAATACTTTGTACCAGTTGCATGTTATATAATCTGTGTGGCTGGTTGTCATGGTAATGGGGGTTGCCATCAAAACATCTTAACCAACTTAATGAAGGAAAACATAGTTCTGTGTGTGTTGCAGTGCACTCGTGATCCTTTACCAGGTGTGTATGTGTCTGTGTGTCAGATCACGTTACTCACCTGTGAGTAAGCTGAGGCTCATTCTACCATGTCTAGACCTGTGCTCGCGCACACACACACACACACACACACACACACACACACACACACACACAAACGGAGTTTATAGATGCTGATATGAAACTTGACAATATAACCAGGAAGAGAAACTAATGGATGTAGATGTTTAGTCTAAAGATGAAAAGACCATCTAATGTCTTTTTTAATATCTAATTTATTTTTTAATAAATATATGCAATAAATAAATATAAATCTTTTTTTTTTTACTTTTTCATGTTTGTTCTTGCACAAGTTAATAATAGAAGTAAAGTGTAAAAGTTTTAGCTTTATTGATGCAACTTATATTTGCCCCAGAATGAGTACTACACTGAATAGCATCACAAAAACAAAACTATCATGGCCGTATCATATACATTTAGAAAAAAATATAATTGATGCTATTAATCAGATTCTGGACCATAGTGGAGTAAAAATACAATATTTGCCTTAAAAATGTTGTGAGTTTAGATTATGAAGTAGCAGACAATGGAAATAATCTAGTAAAGTCAAATTTCTTCCAAATTAAAAGTACTGTGCTTATGTAAATGTCCTTAGTTACTTTCAACCATTGTTAATGGGGAGGACCAAATAATAGAAACCCCTTTCAGTACTACTTCATGCAGTTCAAAATGTCCAAATACATTAATCAGAATGTTTAAAATTTTACCTGCATGAAAATAGGATTTGTTATATTATTTTCATTACTCTATCAGTTAATTTTGTTTAGTCAGGCTACTTGGACTAGAGTGAGACAATTATTACAGTTGGAATAGCAGTAATTTGTGCTGGTCTACTTACCAAGACATTAATAAAGATATTAATGATTTGATAAAGGTATTAACTGTTTCAGCTACATTCATGTAAAATGGTCACACTGGGTATCAGGCCATGCTGCCTGATGTCACCATTCTCTTGCCCTAAGTCACTTTTTAACTGATCTAAAGCTGCTTCAAATTCATCCCTAACCCAAGCAAAGCGCTTAGGCTACGCTGCCGTGTCCATCTATGAACGTGTCAGACGAAGGCAGTGAAGTATAAAGTAGCAAGGTGGGTAAAGTAAAACTACAGTAGTAGCTTAGGCTCCAAAGCGACAGTTTTAGTGAAAGACTACACGGACCAGCATTTTAGTATTTACTGCTTTAAAAAAAAATCTTCTCCTTTAAATCATTTTATTTTCCTCATCTTCTCTGATTTTATGATTTGTTGCCCACAAATAATGCTTTGATTTTTACCTGTACATTAATGGTATGATGCAAAGTTTCAGCGTTTCAGTGATGGTTTTGTCACAGACTGCAATATGTTTCTTAATGATATTCACAATAAGTCCTGACCCATATTTTTTTTTTTTTTTTTACTGCTTAATGAAAACTCATGCTGTCCCACATCTCTCTCCATCACAAAGCAGCAGACAGATAAAGTGTATTACAGTACGTGACAAGCCTCAGCTCTGTCTTTCTCTGCAATGCCCCGGCATGTTGCGTGAGCCACAGATCAGGAACTTTCTCGATCAAACCGGTCAGTCCCGCCCACTCGCTCAGCTGATGCAACCGGCCTCCGGTATAAAAGCTGCGCGCACCTCGTCGGCAGCTGCACACAACTCGTCGCACTTCTTACATGGAGCAAACACAGAGTGACCGTGCGGAGGAGACAGGGGAGCACTTAGCACAGCAATCAGGATGGTGTATAGCACAGCTCTGCTCTTCGGAAACGGAGGTCCCGTCTTGACGGAGGAGGAAAGCGCGGTAGAGATGATAGGAAAGTACTTCTTCCAGCTCACGGCCCCGGGCTCAAAGTCGAGCTCAGCCCGGCGGGGGAGCCTGGAGAGCTGCGAAGACCCAGACAACCAATCGCCTTGTAAGTTGTTCCCAAAGATAAATGCAGTTCTCTAAATGGAAAAGCTTAGCACTTGTATTGAGAGTGTGTATTATTTTGGCCGATGGGCTGATGAATAATGTAGGTTACCTGTTGGGGATGTTTCTGATGCAACTGACTCAGAACTTGGATCAGCTGATCAGTGGACGAGCTCACACAAAACTTTATCTGACACCTCCTGGGTTTCAGTGCAGTAGTACACGACTGATCACGTGATTAATGTGGTCACAGATGTTAGGGAAGTGAGAAAGTAATACATACTGGTGTGGCATTGATGGTGACTATCAGCACTGACGTCAAACTTCCTCAAAATGCTCTCTAGTGTTTGTATATTGTACATGGCAGATATTCTAACAATGCCCGTTTTCCTACAGTTGCCAACTTGGACGCTGGTCTGGAGCATGAGGAGTGGCTCCTTCAGCAGGATGTGGGCCGGCAGATGGAGCACTGTCTGACAGAGGCCAAGGCATCCACCCTCCACTGCCAGGCGTTGCTGCTTCCTCGTCACATGACTGCCAGGATTGGTCAGGACATGGTGCACTTCTCATCTGATGAGCCCTGTGGGCTCCGGGGTGCTTCCATTAAGGTCTATGTCGAGATCAAAGATGACCTGAAGTCTGTGGGGACCATCTCCCCTGACCCCAGTATCACCCCAACATTTGAACTGTCTGTGATCTTCAGAACAGACAAAGATGACGGCTGGCCGCCACTCAAGCACATCTTTGGTACCAATAAGGTGTTGAAGCTGAGACCAGAGTATCGTCTGGTGAAGAGGAAGCTCTACTCCTCTGCCAGTCCGGTCATTCATGATTTCAGCTAGGGTTCATTTAACGGACCCGTTATCAATGTTTACCTCTTTAATTTTGTGTTCTTTGTTTTACATGCCAGGCTACATGCACAGTCTGGGAAATTTCTCTATAATGTTTTAGCAAAAGGTAGAGAGGTGTGTGTGTATGTTGGGGGGATAATGGTGAAACTGCTTGTTTTCCTACACCCTGCAGCCTGTATGACAATAGCATTTTGCACAGAGCAGATGAATGTAAACATGAATGTGTTCTCAGGAATGTGCAGGTCTCACTCCTGTGTGCTGTCATTTTATTTATGCAATTAAAACTTTTACACTAGTTTCTTGGTCCTGTGCTTGACTTTTAGTGCACTTGCAAACCATCTCCAAGTAACTCTGATACCTTGATTTGCTTGCACAGCACCTTGAATTTTGTGGTGTTTGGGTAAAGTATAACAAGGTTAGTGTGCTGGGTCTTTACAGTGGGAACATTTCAAAGAACGCTTGTTTGCATTAATTTCTCTAAAAGTAATCTCACTGAAGTGACTAATTCCACAAAAATAAACTAATCTGATCAAGTTTAGAACAAATCTTTATTTAACAAATGTACAACAGAACACATACAGGTATTAGCTACCCAAACACAAAACTACATGATCCATCTCACAGGTACATTTTTGTACACTAACATTAATCACATTTCTTATGCCATTTACAAATCAAACTGCCTACATCCTTGAGACAGATGAATCCGTGCTGCTGCAGCAACACGTAGCATCTTCTAGCCGTTTAACAACCATATTTTACATTACTGCCCTTTTACAAAGCATTTGCTTAAGAGTGATTTCCTACCTCTACAGTCACTCACTGGTTGATTTCACAATGTAAAGTGGTTAAAACAGCCAGCAGCACTAAGACACTGTTGATGTAACAGCAACAATATAGTTACTGTAGCTGATTTACATCTTACACATTTCATTTTTTGCCTGAATGCAATTAGGTTAAATTTTACGGTGTCGTGGCATTTTTTGGGAGCTAAAGGCTGAATGAGGTCAGGTAATCAAACTATAAGCCCGTGCTTTGGAAAAGCATCAGCAGAAATGTGAAGTATACACAATTTGTAGTTAATTGGCTAAAACATTAAAGAGTGACGTCACCAACTTTTGGCTTTAGTTTAGGTTATTAATGGCTTTAAACTTCCCCGACTTTCCTATATCAAAAGTTTTCTCTGCTTCCAGCTGACAAACTCTTCCAGAGGAGTTTTTCCATCCTTAATTCAGATTATTTTATCTAAAGGAGCTCTGGAAAAGCAGGTTGACCATCAGTACAACCTCCATAGTTTGAGCGATGACATGAAAACCTGAACTGAGGGTTCCTCTAAGTGTTGTCACCTGGAGGAGTTTTTCAGCAAGAAGCAGAGAAATATTTTAATATAGGGAAGTCAGAGGGAAGTTTAAAAGCATTATTGCACATTTACACCCTACACTAAAGCCCGAGACAGCAAGTCGGAAATTGGTAAAGTCCTTATTTAAAACCAGTGTTATATTACTTTAAAGTATGGGGTAACAGATTACACTAATCTCCTACTACACAAATCAACTGTAAACCAGGAGCTTAGGAAAACATCTTATTCCATTACTGAAAAAGGCAAAAAAAATAAAAATAATAACATTTTTTTTGAGTTTATAAGTGTATCTCACTACAATATTTTAGCTGTGGTCAGAATGCATTTCTTTGTTTCTTCTGCTGCCAGCTGTATCGGTAGTTTTCATACGTTTGTAGAAACTGTGCATTGTAATTTCTCACAGGACAATCAACCAAACTGATCAAAAAAAAATAAATCAACTAGAATTAATGCATCCTTGTTTCAGCTAATGAAATGTGGCAAGCAGAACTCCCTTTGCCCTTTTATCATTTGATCCCAAACAAACTTTTCCTGGTAAAAAAACCCATTTTCCTCTTGATCTAAAAAGATCTTTGCGGTTTGAGCACAGCAGGAGGAAATGATGACCTACTAGCTTCGCTGGTGAAATGATACTTGGGGATAGTGCTGCGTTGGATTGCTTGTCCTCGAGTGAAACACCACTGCGTGGCACACGACCATGTGTGTCATACGAACTGGAGCAGCAGCTCAAAGCACCTCTCTCAAACACACAGACACATCCATATATACTCTCATGTACGGCAAAGCGCGCACGCACACGCACGCACGCACGCACGCACGCACGCACGCACACACACACACACACACACACACACACACACACACACACACACACACACACACACACACACACACACACACACACACACACACACACACACACACACACACACACACACACACACACACACACACACACACACACACACACACACAGACTGCAGTGCTCTTCAGACAACAACCAAAGTGACCACGTTTATGATTTCAAAAACGCCTTAGTGAAATCTCAGTTTATTTCTTCATTTTGAGGTCGGCTTCCATGGCACTACGGCGACCCCTGGTGCCTCCATCCTGCAGTGGAGAGGGGTAGATAGAGAGGGGCAGAGAGAGAAAAAAGCGAGACAAAAAATTAACACAAAAGTGGCAAAGTCGTGGTCAGCTGGACAGAGTGAAGAGAGGCCATAGGGCAGGCCTCCACATGTGATTGCGCTCCGCACAAAAACACAGCACAGTCTGCCTTGGAGGCTTCCTCTCCAAATGAAGAACAAGAAAACAAAAAACTAAACAAAAACACTGATGATTTGAAAAGAAACGAAGGAAAAATATAATAATTAGAACATGCAGACACACAACCACACATAAAACAGAAAAGCAACAAAAAAACAACAACGGAAACCTGCATGGGGTCATTAACCGAAGGTTGACAGAAGCTTGGGTGATGAAAGGTTATGGGGGTGTGTTTACAGTGAAAATATTTTTTCCAAAAAGAACTTCAAGTTTATGGGGTGATTTGAGCAGTGTATTTTCTCGTGTATGTGTGTGTGTGTGTGTGTGTGTGTGAGAGAGAGAGAGAAAGAAAAACTGTAAGAAAGAAATTATCGAAGGTGAAAAGTGGCCTTTAATTCTTATCCACACTTCATTCAGTAGTGAGTGTGCTCTAACACTGGATGACCAGGGGAACTTTAGTATTTTATTGCTGAAGTAATACTGTCTTTCATTATGGAATGTGTAAGCAGTATTTAGCAATATCTGAAACAAAATATAAAGACCGGGATCTTTGCTGACGTCAGAACACAAAACTCATCTCCCCTCACACAAGCCCTGACTAAAACTATTAATAAATGAATATATGTTTTCTCCAAAATGATTTTAAAATAGGGCTGTTAAATGAAAATAAACTTTTTAATCACAGACTTTCTGTAGTTAATCGTGACTTACTACAGACAGAAGAGAACAAAAAGAAAGGAATTTAAAAAATGAACAAAGCACAGATGTAGGGTGGATGATCCTGGATGCAGAAGCATGGACACCATGAACTGTAGTCAGAACAATGAAGATAAAACTACTTACAGTGAATTTCCGGTAAAGTTCTAGTTACTATATACGCTCACTGGTCACTTTATTAGGTCTGTTCACCTCTACAGTCTAATCGATTCAATACAGCAGCTCAGCCATGAATTCTACTTTTACAATGTTACTATTTCTCAGCTTTTAGGTTGAAACTGTCACAAAGTTGATAATTCGACTGTTTATTATTGAGCTCATAGAGGGTGGTGGAGTCGTACTGGAGAGGTGGTTCAAGAACCTTTGGCCCCCTCGTTCATTTTAAATAGGGTGTCTACGTAATCACGGCAGGTAGAGCTGACATTACAGTTTGACGGGTGTTTTATTAAACTACTTTAACTGTTTCTTTGACTTGCTGAGCTGTATGTTTGTCTGTAATGATACAGTAAAAAAGTTGTCCACTTGAGGCTGGGATCAGTCTCCCTCTTGCTGCTGTGCACTGTGGGTGTGCGTATGTGTTAAGAGTGTGTAGGAGCTGCACTGCCCCTTTCTGAAACAGCATCAGAAACACCATAACTTCAGTCAGTGCACTAATTGAGTGCAAATAAAATGCTGAGAATCGATCAGCATTCCTACTCAGTCCCTGACACTGGTGATCATAACAGGACCCACATTGAAAGCAATTTAAAAAAATGTGGCTTTAAAAGGAATTTGCATTACCCTTAATTATCAAGTTAACGTTGACAGCCCTATTTTAAAATAGTATAAAATTAGATTTTCAATAAAAAAGAGAAAAACTTCTATTTGTATTCTTTCAGAAAATCACTATAATTAGTTTTTTATATTTAAGCTTTAATACATTTTATCTTCTTAATCATAGGCACCAAAACAGGGAAATTGACAGGGATGATATATTATTATAAATATTACTAAAAGGTTTGCTATTCAAATACTACAGAATAACCCCAATATTCATGCCAATATTATTTAAATCATTACCAGTCTTATTTTCTATTTATTTTTTTTTACCAATTCTTGGTTTCTACAGATAAGAGGTACAAACAAATGTATACAAGGTGTCCCATTGTGAGTGTGTGCATGTTTGCGTTGAAACAAGCGTGTGCGGAGCGTAGCCTGGTTCTGGTGAAATCTCAGGGAGAACCTGAATACTTACAAAAAGAGAGAGAAGGAAAGCAGGAGAGGCCATTGGGACACTGTCCTGTAGGAGGACAAACATTGGAGTGAGAAAGAGAGAGAAAACACACACGTGCGTGAGAAAGCAAGTTTCATACAAGTCTGCGTCAAACACAGAAGAACGCTGAGGGACAGGATTCCACTGATCTCAGCACAGCACATACACAAACACGTGTCACAAAGACGTCCAGACAGACAGACAGACACACACACACACACTCTAATATGCAGATAGTAAATTCCGATTAATGACACACAGACAGGAACACATAGATACACAGCCAAGAGGAAAACAAACAAATGTGTCTTTAAAACAGCTCACAAAAACCAGAGCACAGTTCCCATCATGGCTCCTATGAAAATCATGTCACATCATGACTTTCAGTGAAAGCAATTTCACTAACAACTTTTATATTAGAATATTGTCCAGCAGTGGGAGGGTCTCATTTCCATTTCAGCTGAGCCCGCTGTGTAGAAACAAGTGAACAAAGGTTAAGAGGTTTAATAGATTTGTAAAAACATTTGTTAGTTATATATTGTAGTAAACCATTTGCAATATTCAAATGTACCTTTAGACCTCAAGATTATCAAGAACATTCCCAGATGTCTCCAGTCTCAAACAGACTTTTCTAGACTCCAAGACACTTCAAAAATGCCATGAATAAGCAGGATCCTAATAGCAACAAACTGAAAACTTTCATACAGTTAAGAGATGGTAATACACCCACACAACAACACAAAAGGAACCACTGTGGACATGTGCACCCAGGTGGACAAACAGCTGCGTCAGTGACAGGCAGATGCAGATAGACAGAAGTTAGTGAGAAGCGCTGCAGTCAGCATGCAGGGCAGGAGTCAGCTGGCAAGTCATAACCAAGAATTACTGCATGAAAGCACTTCACAGCAAGCAGAGAGACGTGTTGACCACATCTCATATGTCTCAACAATTCAAAAGTGTGTACATTTGCACGCACACATTTGGCTTTTGGGACACTGAATGAATATGATTAGGCGGGTTTTTCCAAATTAAATTCCGTAGATTCATATATAAAAAAGAAGGACATATTTAATATTTATGTAACTAGATACATTAATAAAAGTATAGTCTGTATATTATAGTATTCACCTCAGGAACAATGATTTATTCAGCCTTCTCTCCTAATGGAAACATCATACAATAACATACATAATGCTGCCAGCACTGACCACAGATAATTTAAGATTATCATACTTAGGCTTTGGAGCAGCTATGATTGTTTCACATTGGAGTAACTATAAAGCACTGGAGGCAAAACCCTCCAAATGAATGATTTGGGGATTTATAATCAAAAGAAACACAAAAAAAATCCAGTTTACCCACAATATTTATGTTTTTTTTTTTAGGTTATTTTCATCCACAACAGAAAGAACAAAGCTTCTAGTTTCCATTCTAGTTGACTAGAGGAATGAAATGAACTTACAGTAGTGTGGAAAAGTTGGCATCCTCTTACATTGAAATTGCAAAATAATAAACCAAAGAATGTTTTTTAAACCACATAATATTTAGCACATTTAACTAGTACAAATGTTAATTCATCATCAAAACTAACAAAAATGTTCAATGACTGCATATAAAAGGAAGTTCTAGTAAAATAATGAATATTGTATTAGTGAAAACATTTAGATCCCCTTGTTAAATTCTCGAGTTTGTTTGTTTGTTTAAAGGGCAACTTTACCAATATTCAACTTGCTTTCTATGTCTTTAGTTTAGGGTGTAAATGTACATTAATGTTTTTAAACTCTCTCACCCTCTGATTTCCCTATAATTAAATATGTATCTGTATCTAGCTGAAAACTCCTCTGGATGATGAGATAATGAGGAGATCAAATGATGTCATCTGGAGGAGCTATAGATAGACAGGTTGACCATGATTACAACCTCCATAGTGTGAGCAACAAGACAACATAATCTGAACTGAAGGTTCCTCCAAGTGATGTCATCCAGTGGTAGTCTCAGGGATTTTGCTAAGAGCACGAAAAACAATGGGATCATATAAACAGCTTTTATAGGACTTTTATAGGAAAATGAAATTATTAAACCATCATTAAACTGGAGAGGGATATAGAATGTTTCTAAACAATTATGGGTACCAGTAGCAACTGTGAAGACGATCCAGAAATGGAAGAAATGTCGAGACACTAAGACTTTTCCAAGAAGACCTAGGGGAAAAAAAAAAAAAAAAACTCAAAGAAACTTTCTCCAGGGCTACGTAAGTACCCCAAAACCAACAGCAGGTGACCAGACAGAGACCTTAAAGGCGAATGGAATAAATTCCACAAGGTATGTGTTGCGAGAAAAAAACTGAGGAGATGAACCACCCTTCCCACTGTCAAACACGGTGGAGGCTTGTAGGGGGTACATGTCTCAGGCACTGCATAAAATGGAAACGAGAATGAACGCAGCCTAATTTCAGAGGATTTTGAGGGAAATCTGCGAACCATCAGTCAAAAAGCTAAAAATGAAGTGGAAGTAAATAACTCAACAAGACAATGATAAAAATCGACTCAGGAATGGTTTAAAAAGAATAAGGTTAATGTTTTAACATGTTCTCCCCAGTCTCTAGATTTAAATATCATTGAAAACCTGTGGGTAGATTTAAGGAAGACTACATGGCAGACAACCAAGCAATCTGGTAGACTTGATACAATTAGGCCAAAGAATTACACCTGAAAGGATACAAATGTTGTTAAGATGGTACCCAAGGACGTTATAAAGGCAAAGAGGGGACATACAAAGTGTTAAAGAAAAATTCAGAAAGGGGATGCAAACTTTTGCAATTATATAATTTTACTATAACTTTCTTTTTATAAACTCATTAGTTATTTTAACTTCTGTTTTTGCTGAATAAGCATTAAACATTTTGCTGGTGTAAAAAAATCTTTGTTTTACACCTTTTGCTATTTCAAAGTAAGGAGAAGCAAAGTTTTGTATCAATTTAATTTTGCTTACCAGTAAAGAAGAACACACACTGCTTTGTACTCACATACAATGCCTTAGGCAATGAGATACCAGGATTAGACATTATAACTGTTACCTTGATTTTTACATCTCCACCTGACCTGCATAATAAAGGACAACGAGGAAGAGCAAGAGGACGCTTTAGTCTGTGCAAACCAGTGCACGTTTCCTTCCAAAGCAAGACAGACTACTCCAAGAGTGATTTCAAATGTTTCTATGACTGTAATCACTTTTGTGTCCATAAAACCAGGTAGGTTGTGCAGTAAATCTAATTATTTATGTCTAGTCTAAAATTAATACATTTGTGACTTAATTATATGCGCGAGAATAAGAAATAAGAACAATGAGTATGCAGCATTGCCAGAGATCTCAACAACCAATAGGAAGTTGTTAAAGCACTGTTGATATTTTCACACAGATCATGAGTTTGAAATAGTTTTTAAACAGAGTGAAATTTGAGAATCTGGAGGCTTTGCATGTTTTATCAAAATGAGATCTGTTTAGCATTTTTTAGTGAAAGCTAATTTTACCCCTCATCAAGTCGCTCAACCCACCTTCTCAGCTGGTTCTCCAGGCTTACGATTTCCCTCCCTTCCACGGAGGCTCTTAGCAGAGATTGCGCTCTCTGAGGTCTGCATGATGAGCTGTGTGGCCAGAAACTGCTGGACATGCTCCAGGACGTCACGCTGCATCTCTAGTGCCATGTGGTACACATCGTGGTCTGATGAGTTGTACATGACGGCATTCTGAAACATCAGCATGATGTCTCGCTGAAACTCAGCTGTTGTACGGATCACGCCGGACTCAATGTTCTTTTTAATGGCTGACAGGTCCATTGGTCTAGAGGAGAAAGGGTGGTGGGGGTATCAGGGGAGAGGGATATGTTTATTAAAATTTGTATCTAATATGGACAATGGACTGTACCTTCTATTGTCCAGTAGAATTTTTTCACCATTTATTAGATGCGAGAGTGTATATTATTGTGGGCTGATACTCAGATTACTTAAGGTCCCCTGTTGTGTCAAGTCTATTTATGCAAGCTAATGAGTGTAATTTCACTAAAATCATGTGTGGGTGTGCGTGTGTGTTGGGGGGGCTCAGACCTGTGGACAATGCTGTGGTAACCGGGGGCAATGTCATCTGAGACAGGCTGCAGGAAGACACTGGCATACCTAGGAGACCCAGGACATTAGCAATAGAAAAAAAAAAATTGTTTTCCTGCCATATGATGCTTATGTTCATGAGGCCATATTTTCATGATTAGAAATGCATGCCCTAGATTTCTCTAACTAGGTAAATAGGTTGTTATAAAAAGTAAGAAACATTTACACTTTTGAATACTGCAAGAAAAAAAAAACTGAATAAAAACATGCAGACTAAAGGAACTTGGTTCAGAACTAGCCCGAATGATTTCACAAAGCTTTGGTTGCCAGGTAGGTCTGACTAATGTTATGTGCCAGTTTTAATCATCATATTCTACACTACTCTATATTACATAGGTATTAAACATGGTATCGTTCATGACTGACACTTTTTATATATAACTTGGTCTGTTTCCATGTTTGCCAAGTGTTGGTAATGCATATACTAAATTAAAATGTTCCGAAATTTTGTTCTCCGGTTTATCTGGGCAGATTTTAGTTTAGTTTAAACGGTGCATTATTATTGTCTATATGTCAATATAGACATTGTGTAATCGGAGTATTTTTTTATCATGGCTGTATATTTTTATTGTAAATTTAACTCAAGATTTCCCTATTTATTAGTAGAAGGGTCTGATAAATCTCTTTATTGGATTGTCTGATGGTCCAGAATGTACCGATGCTGTCCATGTCTGCACCAAAAACACATTTAAAACTAGATCAATAAATACCATCATGTTCAATCCACATGCTAGTAGATGGCAAATGACAGCTTAGTAAAAATCAAAATGACTTAAAAACCCAAAGAACAACAGAAAACATTCTAACTGAGACTGGCAGCGAGGTATTGCAAACAAAAACTGTTTGATTATTGTGTTCGACCAAGAAGCCAAGAAGCTCCACCTGTGGTTGGCTGCAGCTCTCCACACTAGCATGATGGCTTTCTTCCAGATCTTTTGAGCCTGGACTGCCTCCTGGTCCTCACCACATGTAGAGCTGATGGGGAGAGTGGGAAATGAAGAGAGGATTGTAAGTTCACAGTGAATAGCAATGAAAAGCAGAAGAGAAACCACAGAGCACAGAGAAAAAAAAGCCCAGTGTGGGAATTTTGATGTCAGCAGTCACAGCCTGTTTAGCTCAGAGAATCTAATCTGATTCATAGGTCGTGACAAGAATATTTATGACAAATGCTAGCTAAGCTTTATCCAGTTTTAACACAGCACTGCTCACAATGCTGTTTTGCAATAAAAGCAGGGGTTATATCAGGACACTGCTCTGGATCCACACAAGCCATTTTACAACAGGTAACAGCTTAAAATTATTATTCTGATACAGTTATCACGTTTTCTTCAGCCATGACTGGTACCTACAGCTGCGAGGAAGAGGCTGGGCTGCTGGCCAGTGAATCAGCTGTGTAGCGCTGGGAGGCTGGGCCATAGCCGTCTTCACTTTCACTGGCAGCCCGCTCCACCTCTGACAGGTAAGGACCCTCCCCCTCCCCACACTCCTCCTTCAGGTCCATTCCTTCTTCTGGGTCACCCTCACTACCCGCATCCTCTTCCTTCACATCCTGGATTTAAGAAAACACACACACACAAAAGTAAAAAGACTATTTTACAAAACATTGTGTATGTGTGTAGGTATGCTTACATGCATTACCTTGGACTCTTTCCCAGAGACTGAGCTATCCTCAGAGTCTAAAAACAAAAAAAGAGAAGAGGATTAACAACACATAAGCATAATTTATGTGTGTGTTGGCGCGTGCATGTGCAAGGCAGCACGGTGAAGCTAGAAGGTCCCGGGTTTGCATCCACCTGCTGGCTGCAGCCTTTTTGTGTGAGGTTTGCATCTTCTCCATATGCTTGCCGTTTGAC
Source organism: Channa argus (assembly GCF_033026475.1). Lineage (NCBI taxonomy): Eukaryota > Metazoa > Chordata > Actinopteri > Anabantiformes > Channidae > Channa > Channa argus. Next base: position 7,109,258 of record NC_090206.1, read on the forward strand.
GTGCATGTTAGGTTAATGGGTAACTCTAAATTGACCGGAGTTGTGAATGGCTGTCTCTGTGTATGCATCTCTGTTTTGGCTCTGAAACAGACTGGCAACCTTTCCAGTGTGTACCCCACCTCTCACCCAATGACAGCTGAGATCAGCCAGCTCCCCACAACCCTGAACAGGATGAGTGGTTAGATATTGGATGGACAGATATGTGTGTGTGTCTGTGTATACACAACCTAGGCAAGGTGGATTGGGTTCTGGTTGGCTCCACTCTTCACCCTCACTCTTCACCACTGCCTCAGTGGCCTCCTTCCCCATCACACCCTCCTCTGTAATCTCACTTCTTGTGGCGCCATCATCAGAGGCAATAGAAGAAATTATATCACTTCCTGTCACCTCAGGTCCCTCACAGTTTCCTTTAAGCTGTTCTTCTCTTTTAGTTTCAGGTTGGTTCTGGGTCTCTGTGCTAGCAGAGACTGACATTTCAGTCACTGCCTGAGCCTCCTGTATGGGGTCAGAGTCTTGAGCTGTAGGTGTAGGGTCTGAAGTTTTCAGCTCCTGGGTCTCCCAAGGACCAGGGAGAGTGTGTCCTTCAGAAACAGCCTCTTCACATAAAGAGAGCGCTGCTTCCACCGCTGCCGCATCCAAAACCTCCACGGAGTCATCGACCTGGGAAAGAAGGAGGAAGATGGAGGTGACCAAAGATGGAGACAAACGGGTTTTGATGTATTGAATAGCATCAAACACACACACACACACACACACACACACACACACACACGCACACACACACACACACACACACACACACACAATCTAGCATATACTACCCTGTGTGATTTTTCTAAGTTTACTAAAACATAATTCTAAATCGTTAAGTGCCCTTTTAAACATGAACATAGTCAATACCTTCTCCTCAATGATAGCAATGATGTCTCCTACTGTCTCCAGGTCCAGTTCCTCTTCGATATAAGATACAGCTACAAGGTCCTCTTCTACTAATCCCGCCTCCTCACCCAGCTCTGCCTTTACTGCAGCTTCTGCTTCACCCTCTGTAAACACACACAGCTAGAAACTGATCTGCAGTACATATATGATACATGCTACCACAATATTGTCATCGGGAAAGAGGAAAGTGGACAAGGAGACTTGGTGGTGGAACGAGGAAGTTCAGGAGCGTATACAGAGAAAGAGGTTAGCTAAGAAGAAGAGGACTGAAGAGAGTAGACAGGAGTACAGGGAGATGCAGGGTAAGGTGAAGGTAGAGGTGGCAAAGGCCAAACAAAGAGCATATGAGGACTTGTATATTAGTTTGGACAGTAAGGAGGGAGAGGTGGATTTGTACAGGTTGGGCAGATAGATAGAAATGGGAAGGATGTGCAGCTGGTTAGGGTGAATAAAGATAAGGATGGAAATGTATTGACGCTAAGAGTGTGATGGGAATATGGAAGGAGAACTTTGAAGAGTTGACGAATGAGGAAAATGAAAGGGAACGAAGAGTAGAAGAGGTGACTGGAGCAGGTGTGGAGCAGGAAGTAGCAAAGATTAGTAAGAGGGAAGTGAGGAGGGCGTTGAAGAGGATGAAGAGTGGGAAGGCAGTTGGTCCTGATGACCAGTAGTGGCAGTAGTTTCTGACTAGTTTGTTTAACAAGATCTTGGAGAGTGAGAGGATGCAGAGGAATGGAAGAGAAGTGTACTGGTGCCCATTTTTAAGAACAAGGGAGATGTGCAGAGCTGTGGTAACTACAGAGGAATAAAGCTGATGAGCCAAACAGTGAAGTTGTGGGAAAGAGTAGTGGAAGCTCGGCTGAGGGCAGAGGTGAACATTTGTGAGCAGCAATATGGTTTGATGCCTAGAAAGAGAACAACAGGTGCAGTATTTGCTTTGAGGATGCTGATGGAGACGTACAGAGAAGGTCATAGGGAGTTGCATTGTTTCTTCGTAGATTTAGAGAAAGTGTATGACAGAGAGGAGCCATGGTATTGTATGAAGTCTGGAGTGGCAGAGAAGTATGTTAGAGTGGTGCAGGACATGTATGACAGCTGTAAGACCGTGGTGAGGTGTGCTGTAGGTGTGACAGAGGAGTTCAAGGTGGAGGTGGGTCTGCATCAAGGATCGGCTCTGAGCCCCTTCTTGTTTGCTCTTGTGATGGACAAGCTGACAGATGAAGTTAGACAGTAATCTCCATGGACTATGATGTTTGCAGATGTCATTGTGATCTCTAGTGGGAGCAGGGAGCAGGAGGAGGAAAATCTAGAGAGGTGGAGGTCTGTGTTGTTTGATAAAAGAGTATCAGCGAGAATGAAAGGAAAGGTGTTTAAGATGATGGTGAGACCAGAGATGTTTTTCGGCTTAGAGACAGTGGTACTGAAGAAAAGAAGAAGGCAGAGCTGGAGGTAGCAGAGCTTAAGATGTTGAGTTTCTCTTTGGGAGTGTCGAGGATGGACAGGATCAGGAATGTGGACATCAGAGGGACAGCTCATGTTAGATGTTTTGGAGATAAAGTCAAAGAGACCAGATTGAGGTGGATTGGACATGTTCAGAGGAGAGACTGTGAATATATCGGCAGAAGGATGCTGAGGTTGGAGCTGCCAGGCAGGAGGTCTAGAGGACGACCAAAGAGGAGATTTATGGATGTAGTGAGAGAGGCCATGAAAAGTTAGTTGGTGTGAGGGAAGAGGAGGCCGAGGACAGGGTTAGATGGAGGCACATGATTCACTGATGACCCCTGAAGGGGAACAGCCGAAAGGAAAAGAAGAAGAAGAAGAATATGATGTGTATCTGCTGACGACACAACACATGTAGAGCCAGGACATACTGAATGTTTTCAAATCTCCATGAATACGTGTCCCAAAGGAACAACCAAATGGCAAACAAGGCAAGTGTGCCATGAGTGTGTGTCTCCCAAATTTCATCCTTGATACAAGTAAGGGACCATTCAATAACACATTCTAAAAACTAGGAAATGTGGCTATGTGTGAGCAAAGTATATTTACCTGTGAAGACCTCGTGACCAGGAGGTAAGGCCGTGGCTGTAGTTGCTGTTTGTACCCCGTTGGTAAGATTCCCAGTAGAGTCTCCCTCAACAACCTAATGTTAAATAATACAAAGAAAGTACTGCTTTTAGACACACAGCAAAAAAAACAAAACAAAAAAAACATAAAAATCTAATTTGAATTTTCCTGTAAGAGATGCCACTTGTAAATCATTACTGATAAAAAAAAAATTACAAAAAGGAAGAATGAAGGTGCTCTGAAAAGCTATAAACTGTGGTATCCTACTGCTGTTCTGCATTCTGATATTTTATAAACCCCTACAGGTTACGTTTAGAACAGTATTTTAGAAATTGGCATTCAATGTGTATATGGCACTGAAAAGATTAAATGTAACAACTCATCAGTGATTAAAGTTAGTGTTGGTTGTTGTTTCATAGTATGTTTATCTTTGTGGTATATAGTTTTATAGACTAAATCTAAGGTAAGCAGCATCTTACCAGGTGGGTTTGGATTAGGTTGCCTTTCTTCAGCAGTTCTGACAGTAGAGGTGAAGGTGGTGGCGTTGCCTTCTGGGTTAGGAGCCTCTTCTGTGGTGAGTCATCTACTAGAGCGGCCAGGCCTCCATCTCTGGGCCCTGGGCCTGGAGCATCTGTCACTGGTAGAAACACTCCAATCCCCTGGGACTGGCAGAGATAACAATGAATCTGTGAGTGCTTGGAATAATGAACTCTAACCAGTAATGTTGAGTTTGAATTACAACCTTTTCTTAAATTTGTTTCCTCACATCACTGCTAGACACACATATGATGCCCCTTTCATACATTCACTAGTATTCAGACATTATCCTGACTTTGTGTGAATGCACATGTGCGAGTTAGATAGTACTGACATTACCCAGACGTTATCCTTTGAGCCCCCTGGTACAATGTCGGTATTATGTGCGTGAGCTTGTGAATGTAACGCACGTCTCAAATCACCGAGGATTAAAAGCAAGCGAATGGGCGCATCAATGACATTTCTATCACTCAACTGCAGTTGTAGTTGAGTGATAGAACCTTTTTTTATTAGATGCACAGCTCCAATGTGCTGTAAGCAACTACAGGTTAAGCTTTCGACCGTGCTGTGATGTCCGAGGCTGAATTCTCCTAACATTGTCGGGAGTTCATAGGTGAAAGAGGCTTGAGTATGTTCTTACAACTGTGTGGGTGGTGGTGTCATCAGAAGCAACAACTCCTGTATCCATGGGTGGTGTGTGGACAGAAGAGTCAGCCTGAGAATCCGAGGTTGGTGGGCTGGCACCCAAAGGAGAACGTACAGTTACACTGGGCAAACGCTTTGGTGTGTTTTTCACAGCCTGACGAGCTGCAACAGAGTGCGGGGGTCAGAGAGGATGAGCACAATAATGAATTGATTTTCTTATACAACCTAAACTGCAGCACACAAGATATCATGTGATAGAATTGTATTTCCACCCCAACACATAAGAGAAACAACCCCTTGTCTTAACATGGAATAAATAACGTTCCAAGAAAAGGCCATGTTAAAGGATTTGAGTACTTATGAATACAAATCTATGTTTATGCTTCTTTGCAATGTCATAAAACTATGTAACAATGCAGTTATTATGTATTTAAAAAAATGATAAAGCCGGAATAACCCTACCTAGGTATGCTATTTCTGTGGCTTTTCTCTTCTGCTCTGCTTCTTCTTCATCTTGCTTCTTTTTTCTGGAGTTGAAAAACAAAACAAAACACTTCAACAAGAATTTCAGGTGATGGTAGCAAAAGTAACGGAGAGGGGTAAAGATGCGGCTAAAAAAATCCAACCCTCTGAAACCCTCTGACTTTTGCTAAGTCTCCTCCTGAGTCATTACACACGAGCCAAGACAGTGTAGGTGTTTTATTCTTGACATTTGACTGTAAAAACAGTCAGGGTAATGTAAATCAATGTAGAAGCAAGATTAAACACATGTAAAAAACAGTTTATCCGTGATGCTGAGGTTAATGTACAGCAGAAGCTGGTCATTAGCTTTCTCACCTAGTTAAATGCTAAACAAGGACAGGTTGAGAAGTTGGATGACCGACTAACTGAACCTTGCCATGCGTAGTCCTATACTGCCCTTGAAGTCAATAAAAATCTGAGTAAATTTACAATTCACATATTAAACATCTATTAATATATGAGTGAAACATCTGTGTCAAAGTGTGTTAGAAAACTGTAGCAAAGAGAAAACCTTACAGTGTGATCTCTGCCCACAGCTCTTTGAGCTGGGAGTCCATGTGACCTGTCTGTATCAGATCCACCTCCTTCTTCAACTTTCTGGGGAAACAGAAATCAGAGCAATTATAGGCCTTTTCTCAGAGTTATCAATGTCTTTCTTTTTAATGTGTATGTACCTGTACTGCTCCTGCGTGTCTCGCAACAGTTTTTTTAGTTCCTCTATCCTCTCAGCTGTCAGCCTACGAACAATGACATCTTCAATGGTCTCAACCACCTCACCCTTCTCACCACGTTTACGCCTAGAGCAAAGAAGGACGCAAACTCCAAGTTAATCCATGAAACAATTTAAGTTTTACTCTGTGTGTGTGTGAGTGTGTGTGTTGTAGTACTGACTTTGGAGCTTCAGTGGCCTCCAGCAGCTCAGAGTACTGTGAGGCACAATGCTGAGAGACAGAGAGAGCATTGTCTTGAAACAAACATTGGCAACAAAAACAATGTCCTATTCCTGCAGCACAACTTTCGTACTTTCGACTTTTGTATTGGACAGTGAGACAAAAAAAAAAAAAAATGGATAGTGTTACAGCTCTTTCACCTTCTGTGAGAACCAATCAGGCGGACGACCAGGCTCTGAGAAAGGCTTGATAGCTCGGCTTACAGACACCCTGGAAGACAGAGAGATTCGCCATAATGAGCAAACAGGTTAAGAAGACAATCAGACAAAAGATACATGTACAGAACTGAAGACATAAATTCATTTTAGGAATAAATGAATACAGGGGGAAGAAGACCAGGAAATGTGACATGATCAGTTATTACCAACATGGGGACAGTTCACAGAAAACACAAATACAGTACTTTTTTTGCTCAATGATAATAATAATAATAGATATGGAACTTCTCACAAGCAGTCACAAAATTTCACAACCAGGACTGTGTGAGATCCTGACACGGTTCAGATACTGTGATACTGTCCCTGTCTGACCTCTAGTGGGGGAATTATGACTTTGCTATTACTGTGCTGTACACACACATATATCTACATATAGATCCATCCATCCATCCATCCATCCATCCATAGAGAAAGAGAGAGAGGGACTACTCAGGATTTATTCTTACCAGTTTTGGTCACCACTCCTCATGACAGAGGACGCCAGGCAAAGTTTCTCCCTGACTGACCAGGGCTCTGTTGGCCCTACATTTAGCATCTTGTGCTCTGTGGGGAAAAAGTAAACTGTTCAAATTTACAGACTAATTACAATATGTCCAGGAATTCAGTCACTGACCTACTACTACGTTTTACAAAAAAAAGGAGAAAAAAATCGCTACATGTTTAATAGATTTATTGAACTAGTAACTTGCTTACTTTTCTGTCATAAAACTATAAACACAATCTTGTCCATATAATGTACACAAAAGGATGATACTTGGGGACACTGGGGACAAAATAATGAGTTACTATCCCCTTTTTTATGGTGGTGAAGTTAACATTTCCTTTTTTGTTCGTAGCTAGGTAACGTTAGGCATATATTTCACTTCTTTTCGAAATATTTAGTCGAAGTAAAACAAATTAACTGTTTGTTTTCTTCATGTTAGATAGAACTAAATACATCCGATTCTCTGTGTTGACTCAGTAAGACAATTAAACACACAGCACAGGATTCCTCACTCATTCATTGTATTATTTATCACGGAGTAGATCGATCCGTTAGCTATATTAGCTTGTATCGTATTCAGGGATGCTATTAAAATGTATTATTACATTAAAAAATATTAGTGCCAGGAATTGAATACAGTTTAAAAAAAACAGAAATTAAAAGATATAAGCTATAGCTCGGTTACAGTAAAATGGTTAATGTGAGAGGTGTCAAGTGGCTAATGTGTAAAAAAAGTAGCATTAGCTTAGCAATGTTGATTACGGGGGGACAGATTCATGAGACACACATAGCTAGACGGTCTAGCATTTTATCAAACAACGACGCTGCAAAGTCAACTAATTTAAACACACGTCAATGTGTGTAGTTGGTTTGGTGTTAATATTCGCTATAAATTATAAGAATAGTCGAGAAAGGTTAGAAAATATTACTCACTGCCGATACCGCTCGCCATTTCTTTTGTAACAAGGCCCTAAGCACAACTTCCGCCGGAGGGATTTCAGAGGTACACACGCGCGCACGCGCGCGCACACTCAACTGGAAAACAAGGTAGCAGCGCGACTGTGGAAAAAACGGTTTGTTTGTTTTTTATCGAGTCAGTTATACTTTAAAACTAATTGGCAAAAGGATGAAATATAATTTCATTAAAGTTGCTTACAGCGCTAAATGTTTATCCTAAGTTCACTGTATCTTGACTGAGGAACGATCAGAGTGAAGAAGGTGATTTTGTGTGACAGAGGTCAGTATTCTCTGATGCAAAAGATCAACGGCTCTCGGCTTGACCCGTCAGGGGTCGCCACAGCCGTACGTGTTGATTTAGCGAGCGTATTTACGACGGATGCCCTTCCTGCCTTAACCCTCCCACCACCAAGAGTACCAAGGTGGCCCTTGGTGTCTGGACGGGGCCACAACTGGTGGGGCAGGATTAAGGCTATGCTCTACCATGGACCAGCAGACCTGCAGTATTCTCTTATGCCAATTCATATATTAATTAACCTTTACAGGTGTTTAAAACTGGTTTCATATCTTCATGTATGTAGGAATAGGATATCATTCTGGTGTAAATCTTTTATAGTCATTTTGCACGGAAAAATATAGATCATACTCAAAAAATGTGGACTACACTATATGGGATGCAAAGTTCTTAGAATATTGCCAGTATTTCTGGTGATTTCATCAAAAACAAATTGGCCACTTTTAAACATATTTACTAATACTACCATAACTGTTGTAGACCTAATGAAACGCAATGCAGAATTATATGAGTCAATAAGCCAGTTTATTAAAACATTGCTCAACTCTTTGTAGATGGAAGTTACCTAAATGGTTAATTAATTTAGAATGATGAAATGATCAGAACCTACCCGAAGAATGTGTTCTTTATTTTACTCACTTTTTCTAAAAGAAAAGGACAGAAATTACAGAATTAACAGCAACATTGGTTATTTTCTGTAGTTTGTGTTTGCTGAAAACAAAAGGTGACATAAATATTAACCTTTAAAAACAATTTAACTGACTTAGCCCATTGTGTCAGTGAAGATTCATCCAGGTTTGGTTATCAAAAGATTGAATCATGTGCCCTGGACTTCTTTCTTTTTGGTTCCAAACATTTCACTACTTATCCAAGCAGCTTCTTCAGCCTGAATAAAGTGGTTAGGGAAGTCAGTTATATCCTGCAGAGTACGCCTTTCTTCCACCCTGACCTGAACAGGTCCATTAAGGTGTGAGCTGGGAACAGTGTGGAGTCATTGAGATGTAATGATTTCGACCCTAAGTCCCTAAAGCCCTAAGAAGGAGGTCGTTAGGTGTGCCCCTCTTAGTGGATGTATGAAGTGGTCTTAATCTCCCTGGGGATAGATGAAAGGGCAGCATGAAAAATCGGGGACAGGTTGTGAACTGCATAAACTATGTTGCTCCTCTTGTGTTTAGGTATTTGGTCTTTGTGTTAGTGGCTTTGAACAGGTATGTGGTGTATTCTGAAGATCCTTTTGAGCTTCTCTGACACTCCAGCCATGTCAGGAATCACCAGGTTTTCCCTTTGACTCTGAGTCTCTGCTCTGTTCATCGCCCTTCTGTTGGATCTGTATGCCATCTTGTTTAATACCCACTTAGGCCTTGAAAGCTGTTCTCAGATGTCTATCGTCCTTCTTTTTGGGTGATTATTGTTGCCCTCCTATACATGGAGGAAGTGGAAAAGAAAGCTCAACTCCTTCCCAGGGACAGCACCAACCCACTGGTTCAGGTATGTAGATGACACCTGGGTAAAGATCAAGATCCGGGAAAACAGGCTTTCACAGACCACATAAATGCAGTTGACACCAACATCAAGTTACCCAGGGAGAACACCAATGACTGGAAGAACAACAGACTGGCCTTCCTGGACTGGACACATGGTCCACTACCTACGGTTTGACTCCCACCACCCACTGCAACCCAAACTAGGAGTCATCAGGACCCTGCACCACAGTGCAGAACACATCCACACCCCCTCTCAAGCCAAAAAGATGGGAGGATAGACATCTGAGGACAGCTCTCAAGGCCTGCCGTTATCCTAAGTGGGGCTTAAACAAGATGTCGTCCAGATCCAACAGTAGGATGAGAGACAGAGCAGAGACTCAGAGTCAAAGGAAAAACCTGGTGATTCCTTACATGGCTGGAGTGTTAGAAGGTTCAACAGGATCTTCAGAGAACACCACATACCTGTTCAAACCGACGCACACAAAGACTAAACACAAGAAGAGCAACTTAGCGTATGCAGTCCAGTGCAGTGAAGAGTGCTCAGAGTTCTACATTGGAGAAACCAAACAGCCTCTACACAAGAGGATGGCCCAGCACAGGAGAAGCAACACCTCAGGACCAGAATCAGCAATGTACCTAAACCTGAAGGACAAAGGACACTTGTTTGAGAATGACAATGTACTCGTTTTGGACAGAGAAGACAGATGGTATGAGAGGGGAATACGTAAAGCCATTTACATGGAGAATCCTTCTTTCAACAGAGGACGAGGCCTCAGGCACAACCTGGCTCCCATTTTTCATGCTGCCCTTTCATCCATCCCCAGGAAGATTAAGCCCACTTCATACATCCACCATGAGGGCCACACCTAACGACCTCCTTCTTAGGGATTTAGGGAGTTAGGGTTGAAATCATTACATCTTGATGCCTCCACCCTGTTCCCGACACCCACCTTAATGAGCCTATTCAGGCCAGGTGGGAACAGACCCTACTCTGGAGGAGGGTTCCCCAGCCACTTTCTTCAGACTGAAGAAGCTGCTTGGTTAAGCAGCCAAACGTTTCTAACCAACAATAAATTAGTCAAGTTGACATGATTCAATCTTTGAATTTCTTTTAGCATGTTCCCCAGCTTTATTTTAAATGACTGAAAATATCCATGTCATTAATAAGAAACATTTATTTTGAAGCTAGCAGTTATTGGCTGATGCTGCAGGAATAGTTAGCATGTTGCTATATTATACTAGTTTTGTGTAGTGTTACTCCTTGCCTGTGAACCTGAAATGTATTTTTCTTAAATATGTAAATCATGGGTTTCTTTAATGACTTACAGTCTGGCGTTTTCCAAAGCCAAAAAACATAAAACCTGGACTTCTCAGATTTATAACAACTCCATTGTTAACTAAATTCAAAATCTGTTAACACCTTTTCACACTACCGCTGACTCTTCCATGAACACTGAACAATCCACATACAGTGACACAAATCAATCAAAACCGGTGAGATAAACTGACCATTCACGTCTGTTTAAATATCCGCAGTCTTTATTTTAACAAGACTAAGAAATGTTTAATATACATTTTCTCTTACAATTTAACATCTACCTCAACTTGTTTTTCCCGTAACATTTAGCAGATAACTCTGACAAGTAAAAATCTGGTGTTTTGTTACGGCCTCTTTTAGAGACATCTAAAAACGGCTGCTCTTTATTTACACATTTTTAAAAATACTTTTCAGTCATGTCACTCACTCTCCTCAGAATGTGAGTTCTTTCTGTTCTTGTGGGCCAAAGGCAGATGGAAAGATTTCAAAATCTCTCTGAATTCAGCTTAAAAGTCACAAGCTGATGTTGGTATGATGATCAAATGAACAATGCAGCAGCTGGACCAACTCCTGGCAGCTGGAAAATGTTGCTGCCCTGGCCCCTCAAGCACATTTTACCATTGTCACCCAAACATTTCCTATGACTTTCAGAAAGTTTGGATTTTCTTTGCACTTGACACCTCTCTTTCACATGATACAAACACATTCACAAACCCTTGCAGAAATGTTGGGGAAACAACAATGAGGAGAAAAAGTTACACGCGGAAGCAATGCCAAATCAAGATGCTGAAACACTGAAGCCATCAGTATTTTATACAGGCTGCATACATGTTTCATCAAATCTTTCAAAGTCAGATTCTAAATAGTTATTTTTCAAGCCTGTGAATTTTGGACATTGCTTTTTTTGTAAGCTTACAATAAACTTGTTAATTTGAAAATTTTACAAGGGGGGGACATCTGTCTTTAACTGTAGCCAGTTGTTTCAGACTTGCTGGCTAATGCAAATCCACACCCCCAAATGTAATATGTGATACCAATTCAACTCTTTTTAAATAGTATTTTTCACCAAATTTAGTATATTTAAACCTTCTGAATACTATTTACTATGTAAATTGCATGTTCGCAATGACCTTAAAAATGCATGCATAAGTTACTGTACAAAAATTAGACAGCATCATTTTAGAGATAAAATAACCAGTAAATTTAACTTATAGAACCAATTATCAAATTAGGAGATATAAAAAGATTCTAAGGGTATGTTTGCTAGATGGCAACAAGTTACTCAAACACCTTTCAGGGAATCTGAGCACAGGAATACAAAGCAACTCCATGTACATCCTTTTACCTTCAGAAGTTGCTAATATTGTACCAATGTTTAACAAAAGACTCCATACATGGCTATCATTTTGGTAGCACTTGTAACAATAATTCAACCATTCCTCCAAGTTGAAATGATGAGAACATGAGAATGAGGATGGGTAGATCCAGTGGATCAAGATGAGTACATTTATACTGACACAGGCCATTTAAGAGGTACAAGTGTGTAATCTGGGACAGGGGATATGGGCAGAAAAAACAAAACAAAAAAACAAAGCCCCATAAACTGTGCACTAAACAAAAGCCCCCCACCCCTTTTTGTGCACACTGTCCTCTTCCACCAACTAAATCTCTAGCAGTAAAGTCCACTGTAGTACCTAATATGCATCTTCATACCAGAAATAGCTTTAAAAAACTCTTCAACATAAAACCCTGTATTAAAATAATTGATTTCATTTGATCAAAGCACTGTCTTTTGTTCATCTTCACTAGTAAAAAGTAAAACGCTCTGAACATACATGCCATCATGATTCTTTTCAAACAGTGAGACTGTATAGAATCAGATCCTCTGTGCTGAACTGAGCTTACAGTACCAAAATGGGCTTTCAGGACTTGTCAACTTTGCCTTCTTCAGGGGTAATGCCAGGGGAGTCCTTCTCCTTCCATGCCAGTTACCTTTCACCAGGCTGCCAGCCACATTTCACCACTGTATTAGACACTTTCAACTCAACATGACCAGAATGCATTGATGACAAGAGCATGCATGAGGTATGACTGTACGATTGCAGGGTTTAAGATCAAGGAAATTAGAAATTAATGAGGAAATTAAAACTTAGGTTGCGATAACGCTTGAAGCAGAAATACAATATGCATTTGGGTGCTCGTAGAGCCCCCTCAACATTATATCATTCCATTTTCAGGTCAAACATTAATATCTTGGCTGTAATTTGTTTACCTATATTTCTGAGACATAAGCAGTTTCTCAGAGCAGCTCTGAGATTTTAACATCTCTCCAAAGTAAAGTGAGCTAAAGCTCAAACTACTCCTTAGTTGAGACCAACAGCTATCTTTATAATGTCTGACTGGCTGATGTATGCAAATGTTTAAATGAACAGATGCAAAAAACACATTCACAGTATGCACATTCATAATGTGCAAAATAGTTGTTATGAACTCTAAACATTTACAACGTGACTTGATGATCTTTTGATAATGGAACATCCTTGGAAATATGAAGATATGTCTCACCAATGGAACTCAACATTCAACCAAAACAACTTGCTTATTATTTATCAGATGGCATCATTTAGGAAGGCACAAACATGAATTAGGAGATTAAACTGCCAAAATAAGACAATTATATTAGGTTTCTAGTGCTGCAAGCAGAACCACAGTAAACCTCCAAATCAGCTTTATGAAGTAAGATTGTATCTGGGAGGGTTTTCTTGGGAAGCAAATCAGATTGCTGTGCACTGCTGATGACCTTACAAAACATACAAACAAATAATTAAAAGCAAAGTTATTGTAGCATTAAGAAGAGTTTTCCCCCAATGGTGGACAGTCCAAGGTCTTGAAGGCAGTCTTTTCAAAGTCTCTGAAATCCCCATTGCTCCGTCTTTCGTGGTCATTCTCTTCCTCTCACTGCCGACACAGTTTTACCTCAAGTGGGGAGCAAGCAGGGCCAAGACCAGCCCGCAAAGCGCCAGCGCTATGCTTCCGTGAGTGATGCCAGCAGAACTGTCGACCATCACTCGGATTTTGACAGGGTTCGGGGGAGTGGAGAAGTAGATGTCCCGGTCTGTGTTGCAGGACGGAGAGTCACAACCGCTGCCGCTTTCCTCTGCTCCACTGCTATCCTCAGTCTCATCTTGGAAGAAGAGACACACACGTGAGTCAGAGTGTGTACTGCCAGGACATTGTCTTACAAAAAAGATAATAAGGAACAGTAACCGTTCTTACCATCATCACCAGTAGAAATGTCATTGCCACTGTGTGCAGCTTTGAGTCGGCTCGTCATGTCTTTCAATAATGCAATTTGACTGCGAATCACTATGTCTGGCTTAGTGATGTCCACATCCACATCAGGATTTGCAGCCTGATTTGCCAGTCCATTGCCAACGACAACTGAATCGTACCTTTATTGAGCAAAAGTCAATTAGTTGTGAGACTTTTTAAAAAAGATTTTAAATAGATGGTGTGTGTGTGTGTGTGTGTTGTACCTGCTTTTTGCTGTTCCATTCCAGCACTCATCCCCAGGTGCAATCTTCTCACCTGTGCACCCAGTTTCTGGCAATGTGGACCAGACCTTCTTTGCATTTTTCAGCTTCTTCTTCACATCATTTGTCTACATAAGGAAGATACACAGAGGCACCAAGTCAAGTCAGAACACCTTTAAATAAACAATAGATTAGTGCCAATTTGTGTTTTATAAGACCTAAAAAAAATATATAAAATACAGATGTCTGCACACTTTAAGCTACCAGTGTATTTATGCCCAGATGCTGACAACACCCAGACTTTCTCAGGGGTGGTTGAAATATTTTTGTAGACTTTACCAATCGATCTAAACTGGTCCCAGCAGCAGTTGTGGGCCTAGCATCAGGACTGTAGGGGCGGAAACGCCCAGTGAAGCCTGTTTCTTTGGCAGAACGTTTGGAACGAAAGGCCATGCTTGGTTGAGGCTGCCCACAACCCTGAAAAACCTAATGAAGGTGAAGAAAAATAGAAGAACAAAGAAAGAATAAGAATAAAGTTAATAAAATGGAACTAAATCTTTTAATTTCTTTTCTTTCTTAAAATTACTTTAAGATGAAACTCACTTTCTGGGACACTTGCACGCTGTTCTCCTGCATGTTCATGATGGCCTCTGAGATCTTTACGTCGATGGGATCCATGACTGACTCAAAGTTAAATGGACCTTCAAGCCTCTCAACTAGACTGAGCATGGCATCTAAAAAGTAGTAGATCAGGGCGTAAAATGTCATAACATTATATATGAAAATGATTATTTTTATATCATTTTTTTTTCTCCCCTCAGTATGAGGTAGACGTTACAAAAGACCGTCACTAGGGGGAAGCACATGTGAAGGAGATCACTGAGAAGTGAAACGGAGACTTAGGAGGAGGCAGCAAAACATTCCCACAGATAGAAACAACCAGCCCTCAACCAGGGAAACACACGTACAAGGGTGAAATAAAAATCATGTAGAATAAATATAAAACATACAGAAGGTATGTGCACCACCTTGACTGTAATAAAACAGATCTGGATCTGTGTTTACACAACACAGGAGCTGCTTTCATGCCGTGGGCCACAACCTGTACAAGTTGCACAGACCCTCCTGCTTTCCCTTTATTCATACAAGATGCTACAGAAAATTTTTTTTTTTAAGAATATCCAATTTGTTCATTTATTAAACTGGTTCTTGCCAAGATCACTAGGAAAAAAAATCTCCCCTCTAATTACCCCAGTCACATAACACACTGGTGTCATATCCACAAGGGCAAGGGGTGGGGCGTGTTTAAATAAGATGGGTGTAGATAAGATTTAACTTTATGATCTTTGGTGAAATAAGCACTGCAGTGGCAACTTGTAAAAGAAAACAGGAGCAGGGAGTTGTATAAATATACTTTACTGCCAAAACAAATGCTTCAAACAACTACGGTTATAGCAAGGTGTCTTTACAGTCAGCTTTGTTCAATAACAGCAGCAGAAGGTGTCCTTGTCCACATGATAGTCTCTTACCAAGGAAGTTGTTCCATTCGGTGTCCAAGTCAGCCTGGTTGGCCAAACACCCACGCATCACATTCAGACAGTAATTCTGGCAGGGTTTCAGGGCCACTTGGCCCGAGCAGTAGGGGCAGTACATCATCTTCATAACTGCTCGCACACAGCTGGGAGAGGCACTGACCTGCAGGAGGCAGAGGGCAGTTAGCACGCTGTTATTATTGTATCACATAAAAATGCATCCAGCACAAGCATACTTAAATCTTTGAGAAGGGCTGAACTCCACAAAAGAAGTATAAACTAATCATCAGTAAATCACTTGCTACAGTGGAAAAACAAGTCGTACCGATGCTGTCAAAGTGGTTTTTGTTATCAGAGAGGTTATAATGGCTACTTTTCCATGAAAGGTACATCAAAAGCACAGAAGGGCGGAATGGATGAACGAGCTTCTCCAAAAAACATTTCTGCATCCATCAGCAGACTGACTGCTATGGCCTTTTTTAGCAACGTGCTTACTTACCGTAGAAACTCTGTTAACCACCTCTGGCATAAGTGCTAGGCCACGTACAAAGGTACGTGCAGCAATGAAGGCCCGCGTCAGCTGGATGCGAAGCTTGCGAGGCACGTCACCAAAAGGCTGCAGCTGCTCCGTGTGACGGCTGACGCACTCCATGTAGGAGTCACTGAACTCATACTGTACGTTGACCAGCCGGAACATCCTTTCCAGTAGGTCAGCCCAGAAGTCTGACAGCATGTTGTCCAGGTTGACAGCAGAGCTGCCAGACGTGTAGTACCGAGTCAGGGCCTCAAAGAAGTTCTTAAAAAGCTCTGCATTCTGTACGTACATCATCCCGTATGTTCGCACAAACATGTTGTTCAGCGAGAGCTCAGCATTTTTCAAAAGCTCACGGAAAAATCCTGTGGAGACAAAAAAAAAAAAGTGATTAGCAGTATTACAACATGACCACAGTTACAAAAAAAACGATTCAGAGCTGTTTCCATCAACTGAAATCAGACTGTCCATTTCACCCGTGCCCATGTCCTGACATTTTGAACATCCCAACAAAATAAAGTGAAACCCTACTTAAATCAAAGGAAGGCCTTACAGGATAAGGGGGCAGTTGGCAGAGTCTGAACTGGAGCATCCCTGTCCTCATCTCTGACTGGCCAGCAGCAGGCGTCTCTCTACATCGAGCCGCTTCAAACTGACTATCATCAGTGACATTTTTCTGTGGTCACATTCCAGTCACCTTACTTTCTCCTGGCTTCTCTTAGACTGGTCCTCGGAAGCATTTTAAATAGGATTACTGAGTAATGCCCCCTCCCCACGCACACACACACATATGGACCTGTAACCCCACCACCCCTCTCTCACACACACACACCTCTGTATCTCCCTCCCTCTGCTGCTTTCACTTCATCAGTTTCTTCAGAGAGCTCTCTTCACGAGAGACAGGGAACAATGACCTATTTCATCCTGAGGAATGTCCATCACCCCCTCGTGGCTTTCCCCCACCCCCCAATAATCCAGGCCCACTCTCCCACAGACAGCCCCCTCCTCACCCCAACTTTCTTAATCTGAACAAAATGAGAATTCCTCAGTCTCTGAAAAATACTTCACCTTCAGGCTCGCATGCATGCAACCATGCACTCACTCCTTTTCACTCAACTTTATTTAAGCCACTTGCCACCTCTCCCTCTCTGTCCTGTAAGAACAAAACGTCTGTCCTACTGCAACGTCTCTACTCAGCTTCTCTCTGCTTGGCTTTGAAATGTAATGTTCCCATGCTCTCACAGGCGGAGTCACTGAATGCTCCCCTCCATCAGTACGTACGTACACACACACCCCAAGTAGCACTGTCACTTCCACTTCAGACTGACACACTAAAAGGAAAAAATTAGGCATGGGAGGGGGTGAGGGTGGCTTGGGGTGGGTTAAGTTGAGAGCTTTTTTAAACTCCAAATCTCCACTGTGTCGCCAAGGATACCGGAAACACTGCAGTCCCTCCATTTACCTTCTTACCATTATTCCCCCCCCCGCCTTCAAACACACACGCGCACACACAGAGAGCCAGAGGAGAGGGCACCAAGTTCCACGCTCCATTGACAGAGATAAAAAAAAATAAAAAATACAAAAAACAAAAGGTCCACCCCTATCCCTGGAATGTGATAGTAGCAACAAGTTTAAAGTTAGTAAAAGGAGACAGAGGAGGGGGTGGCAGAGTAGGAAGAAGGAAGAAGCAGGAGGGTAAACCCAAACTTCTTAATTTCCTTTCTACAGCTTATTAGTGTGGTAATGAGTTTGGACAAACCCACCGGTTGAAAAGAGAGTCCTGAGCAGGGTGTGTGAACGCAATGGCAGTAGAGACGCAATGTGGAGGCTCTGAGCCTCTAAAGCAAGAACAGCATTGCACAGGCATCTTGCATTGTCATTAAAACCATTTATGCCGCATAGCCTTCTGCCAACAGTCCAAGAGCTAAACACTCCCTCAGGATTTTTTCTTTTTTTTATATATATATATATATATATATATATATATATATATATATATATATATATATATATATATATATATATATATATATATATATATATATATATATATATATATATATATATATATATATATATATGTGTGTGTGTGTGTGTGTGTGTGTGTGTGTGTGTGTGTGTGTGTGTGTGTGTGTGTGTGTGTGTGTATGTATATATGTATACGTATGCGCGCGCTCCAGTTGCTCACCCAATGAACTGCCAAATGTGGGTGAAAGGTTATACGGGAGAGAGCGTAAGCTGTAGAGAAAATTGAGGAGGAAGAACAACTCCTCCTGTGACAATCTCTTTTCCTTTTTCTCTCCACTCACCCTGTCGCCCTTTCCACATGTTTCAGAGAAGGTCCTAAATTATGAGTGATGATCTTAGACCCCAATGCATCACAGGACCAGAGGAGCTGACAAATTTCCTCCAACTTCCTCCATCAAAGAGTTTCCCACTCTCCCCTGCACTCCTCAGCTATGTCCCTCTAAATTCGGCCCCTCCCAGTCCCAGCCCAGGCTGTAATTGCATCCTATTTGTGCCAATTAGTCCCTGTGCTTCTGCCTTTTCCTATGTGATGGGATATTGTCCCTCCTGCTGTTGGAGTTTGGATGGATGTCTTTCATTGTGTGTATGTGGGAGTGTGGGTCTGGAGGCAAGGGAACTTAATCCAAGTGCTTAAATCCCAGACATAGACTTGCTCTGCTGGACAGGGTCAGTGCAACAGGACACAGAGGCAGAGCCCAGGACAAACACATAGTAAGGAGATGCAGAGAGGGGAGAACTATTTCTGGCTCTGGTCTTAATTGGCCATGACTCCTAGCTCCAGGCACATGAAGAGAGCCTGCCTAATCACATACACCATTTCCTGAGTTTGTTAGTGCTTTAGTGCACGTTGATGCATCTTCATGTACAGTTGGAGTTATGTTTATCGACATGCGCGAATGATGCCGAACAGTTGATCTCACGGTGACCTCTTCTTGGGCAGCAGAACAAATTATTGATAAAGGTTTCCTGTGGCATTTATATACTGACAGGAGGTGCCTTCTTCAGGATCTCTTAACAGGACAACAGGAAATAAGACAGCAACCTGAGTTCAGTGTGAGGTCTAATGGCACAGCAAGCCTGTTGTAAGAGATCTCCCATCTAACAGTTCAGTGACAGGAGTAACCTCCCTACAGTGTTGAGGGGCCACAAAGTGAGAGGATGGTAAATTAAGTTTGTCCACCTCCATAACCTTCATAGCTTTTTTGCTTTGTCAGTTTCTAAATGAGTTTGTAAGAATGATGTATAATGTGTCATGTAAACGCGGCCTGGTTCTCAATAGGTCGAGCAGCAGGATGGGATGCAGAAGTCAGCAGGATCAAATCCCAGCCTACCCACCAGGTGTGTCCTTGAGCAAAACACTCAGTGCTAGCTTCCCGGGCCCCCCCCCCTCCCCCCTTTAAGCCAAAGAAAATCCTAGCTGAAGCTGCAATGAGGTTTGGACAGTGATTATCTTTATCATCAGTGAAACAGTTTAGACAATTGTGGATCTATCTACATCTATTACAAAACAGCTATACAAAATTCTCTCTCGCTCTCTCAATAATTTTTAGAGACTTTTTGTTGTTCTGTTATTATAACAGATGTACAACAGGACATCCCTCACAAAATGTGCAGGTAAATACGTTACAACGTGTAAACCAAACAGACCAGTGTGAGCAAGCTACAGCTTTATTCAAAGTTTCTCTCAAAGACTGCTTTATTCTCAGAGGAAAACGCAAGTGTGTAGGACCAATTTCATAAAAGAATATTGCAAAGTCCCTAAATTTCCTGGTTAATTCAAAAGACTAAAAATGTGAATAGGCAATGTAACTATATTTGCTCAATTAGTCAGCAAAAATGACAAAAAAAAAAAGGTTTCTACTTCTAACATGCAAATATTAGGATTTTCTCTTCTATTGCAGTAAACGGAATATCTTCGGGGTTTGAGACTTGACCACACAAAACAAAGATTTAAACACCAACAAAAATTTGAGACAATAAACTTTAGATTGTTCAATAATAAAACTAATTATTTGTTGCTGCCCTACAAAATATCAAAACGCACCATTTAAGATGTGTGGGTCTGATCTGCAATGTCTGTGGTGGAGTAAAACATGAGATGGGGACAAAGGGCAGAAAGAGAAGAGAAAAAGAGGGGCGGGACAGCTCGAGCAGCCACCGCATTCCAACACGTCACATTCCTGTTCACATCTGGCTGCAATACACATGCTCCCTGTTACTAACTATCGCTCAGTACATTTCCCAGTCACATAAAATTTGAAGGTCTCTGACCTGTAAAAACATAGCCACATATACGTACACAACCACTCTTAACAAGCAAAATTCCAGGGTGTATTCGTTTTTTGACAATCTGCTGGAGATAGTCATCGCCCTCTGTTTTTAAAGAGCTCAGGCCTTTTGGCAGAGCTGCAGTGGTGGCATCGTTAGGTGGCTAGGTGCATTCAAAGCTGCCCCGCTTCCCTGGTGACTCAGCATCGCTCCATGTTCCCATGCACTCCCACCCTCAGCAAGAGGAACCCGATCCTAATATTTACACACACACACACACACACACACACACACGAACAGGAAGTGCAGAGAAGACAAAATCTAAAGATGCGGGTGGTCTATCTGCAAGTCTGCATGTCTCTCTGGAGAGAAGGGAAGCGGGCTGTGTGGGATGATGAGGCAGGGAACTGAGACATTAGGAGACAGGTGGACAGGCCATCGAACACAGACTGACTGTCTCCGCTTTGGGCAGTGCACTGGCAGGTGGGAGCGTCTGTCAAAATTTGTGCAAAGCAAGTGCTGCTGGGGGGGGGGCACTATGGCCAGCAGCACATTGTAGTCAGAACAGTGCCTGGTGTGCATGTGTGTTTGCCTAAGTTTGTTTGCTTACTGTCAAAGTTTTCATGCTTCTGTTTGAAGATGGTTTGTAGGTTGGTGCTAAGCTTGGAGACAGGAGCATTCATGTCCGAGTGACTCTGCTGGCTCAGCTTCTCCTCCATTTCCACTGTGCAGCAGGAGAAACCCTGCGAACAAACTTTCAGGGGGGCTCCTAGAAGAAACAAGGACAATACACCATTAAATCCATCTGCTATGCAAGTCCAATTATCACAAATCCTCATCACAGAAAATAGAACTTACATCCAGTTTGAACACAATAGTCATGTCAGAATACAAATTAGTTTATCTGTGCTTGTTTCTCATTACACAGAAAGTTAAACATTTACTTAACCCTTAAGTCTTTCAGTATTTGTAATAAGTAATACAAAAAGCTGAGATGAATTTTTTTGTGGATCAAATCATGGATACAATAATTTTTAGTTTCTTTTGAATACAATCTTAAGTAACAAGCTCACCTCTCACCAAATCAAAGACACATTGCCTGTGAAAACCCCTTTAACTGCACTTAAGTGGATTAATTGCAACACTCAGTTCAAGCAGTTTTACCCAGCCACTTTACAGAGCCTTGCTCTTATCCTAGCACTCCCCTGGCCAGATTGATAGTTCAGTGCTGCTGCTCTAAGTGCTCCGTCCTTCCAAAACATAGCCTTTAAGAGGACAGGATTAGCTCTTCGACCACTTACAGGTAAGAAGGCTCACTGCAACCATGTGTACGTTGAGCATTTTCACATTTAAAAAAAAAAAGAGGCATCAAAACTACAGCATGGGGTTCATGTCCTTTATACTGTGCAGGTTTTCAAAAATGCATAGGTCAAGTGATCCAAGTGGTGATACTGTCTTTTTATTAAAGATTACTCTGTAATGACCTGGATACAGTGGAAAGTAGCCAGCTTCACGTGCCAAAGAGGAGAGATGTTAAGTGTTTTTTTGTTTTAGAGCACAGTGTACTTAGAAAAAGGTAAATGCAAGTGGTTAAAACATTTTCAAGCTAATCTGTATAAGAATGGACAAATATTGAAAGTCTAAATATCGACTTTGATAAAACGGCACCTGTCAACATTGTCAAAAATGAGTTAAACTTTCAATTAAAAGCAGGGTCAGAAGAGGATGAATGCAAAGTCGCAGCTGCAATAATGTTTTGTTTTAAATGTGGTTTCTGGAATTTGGGAGAACACAGGGATCCTTTCACTGCATCCAGGCACCAACGGCTTGTTTAGTTTTCCCCACCAGCTCAAGCTCACTGAGTTGAGGCCTGTACAGGTTACTGTTACTTGCGGGGCTTGCTTGTCATATACAGACTACCACTTTAATATTCCCTGCAGTGTTGTCCTGCATTGAATTAAAAAAAAAAAAACATTAAACATCTTAAATTAATTTTACCTGATCCTAGTTTTTATATGTGCAGTTTATTACATGTTCCTTTTATAAGCAACAATGCAGTATTTTATTTAAAGCTGCAGGAAAATCTAATTCAAGCTAAACAGGTTTTATGTGGGATTTGCAGCTTCTACAATAATTTCATTTAATTCTAGCCTCATATTCTTTAAGAGCAGTGAATTGTTTTGATAAGACAACACTTTTAACAGCCTTTAAAAAAAACACTTCTTCCAAGTACCAAAAAAAGAGACAGGGAAAAGTATGGTGGATCTGAACTACAAGTCAACTGATGTTCTGTTTTTTTCTTTTTAGAAAAACAGATTTATTATTAATTACTTCTTATTTTTACACTTATTATTTTTCACCCATCCAGTTCAACGTAAATAAGGACAAAATACATTTCTAAATCAAGTTTTCTTAAGCCGTAATAGCCTAATGTCTGTTGGTTGAAATATTAAACTCATCACACTGCAAACAGATTATGCTCCACAGTGCAATTAGTGTGTAACTGAGTAACTAACCTGAATTACTAACATGTCGACCAAAGTCCTCTATGTGTATTAAATAGCTGCTTTAAATGTTAAGAAAAATTAAACTGCAGGGTCAGAAGTGACTCCTAGTAATACAATCATCTAAACAGGGCAACAGAGGGAATGATGCACCCTGGCGCCATTAACTGGACCCCTATGTCTGGGATCAAGTCCAAATGAGCCTCAAGTCACTTCTCTCTCAGTGTTCTCACCGAACCCATCTCGCTCCCTCCAAGTCTCACCCATTTCTCCAGACCCCCTTTGCACATACACATACTCTCACATACCGAGGCACAGTTGGCAGCCCCTACCTAAACATATTCACACATCACATCACTGCTCAACACATGACTCTTTGTAAAAGCATGATTGGAGGTACAGGGAGCAACACACACACACACACACACACACACACACACACACACACCCCTTTTAGGTAAAACAGCCATCCAGTCTGTCCTTTAGCAGGGCCCCTGCTTGCCAACAGCACAGGCGTACCATCAAAAAGTCTATATCCACATGGAAAATAGTCCTAGTTACCAAAGTACACAAATAAAAGTGAGATGGTCAATATTTCACAGGAATGTCTGTACAAATGTCACATTGTTAGCTCTAAGGATTAAGTCTCTGAAAACTGAAGATTCTTAGCTAATGCATACTTTATGAAAACATTTTGGCAGCCAATTTCTCAAACCACTGGAAGAGAAATCGCACTGTTGGAACACAAGAGAGGGAACAGTTGACCAGAACAGTTAGATCCTATAAAAATCAATATCATGCTGGACTTTGTGTGACGTGTTTCTGCCTCACAATTTCACAGTAAGCTGTGTCAGTAGATGCATCAGTCATTTCTCTACCATCGCCGGTATGAATAGTCTCTGTGTGATGAGTGAACTGGCTCTCAGTTTCCCTATAGAGCTCCTTTTAGGGGCCTCTCAACCCTCCAGCTTCCCAAGTACTTTAAGATGTATAGGACACAGAGACAGAACATTGTTCATGTGTCACTCAGAAGAGGAAAACTGCCATTTATGGTGGGCAAAACAAGAGCGCAGTATCTTGTAAACAAACATGTGACTGTGTGTCATGGCATTCATCAGCCCCTGCTGCTTTCTTTTGCCTTTCCTTTGTGGGGAGACCACCATCCCCTTAAAATGGCTCATAAAATAAGTCACTTCCCTTTGACATTGTCCTGCCTCTCAAACTCAGAGGAAGGACGGTGGGGGGAGGTGAAAATGCCTTACAGACAAAAACCAGATTAGACAACTCGCCGCCCTTTCTGCCTGCCATCATGTGCCCCTGAACTAGACGGACCTCTGGGTGCCCCCTGCCTTCGCCACTACCGCCACCACCCTGCAGGCTTAACCAGCAAGGTCAGGGGTTAACAGCCACTCCTCTGGGAGAGGTCCTGTCCTCTGACTTCAGCCATCCACCAGCCAGCACATCCACTAAACACAGTAACTCCCCCTGCCCCCAGCCCTAACTGCAATGGCCCCAATAATAACACACAAGTGTAAAGAAACTCCACACAGAGAGAGTTAAGAGCTCTGAACGGCACAGACACATGAACAAAACATAAATGGAAAATCTTAAATTGTGTGTTCAATTCAAGACAAATGTCTCACAGGTATTTCTTCTGTACACTACTGAACTCAGGGGATCATTGAAACTGCTAAGGGGGCAGTGAAGGAGGCCATGGGGAACCTTGTGTCATAAACCATTAACCAACGTCTGTCATTAATTGGAGCCTGGTGGTCTGGGACTGAACCAAACCTTCAAGCTTTCACACAGCCATCAACATTTGTAAATGATTAAATTACAAACCGTATTGGTGGAATGGCCACCTACCAGCCATAGGGTTGGAGGTTTGTGCCCCGCTCTTTCCGACAACATATCAAAGTGTCTCTGGGCAAGACTCTGAACCCCCAAAAGCCCATCCCCAGACCCAGCCCCAGCCATGCAGTGCCGGTCATAAGCACAGTAGAAAACAGGGAGGGTTTCGTCAGGAAGTTCATCCAGCGTAAAACTGTGCCAAATCAACATGCAGACAAATTATCTGCTGTAGCGACCCTGATCTTACAGGATAAGCTGAAGGAACAAATTAAAAAATAAAAATGCTGCTCATAGTTTACGTCCGAGTGGAATGCAGGTCATTTCATGCTAGAGATCCTGGGGAAATTTAATTTAAAAAAAAAAATGTGTTAACAATCAGTCACTTTGATTGATCAGTACATAAAACTCCAAACCTCATCAGTACTGGGAATTATGAGAAACACTTGTGCATGCCAAGATTAACCATAAAATTGGCATACAGTATCAAGCTCTCTGCTGTAACATGTAAAGGAGAGTGCTACCAGTCTACTGAGCATTACAGACAGACTGTTGCAAATTCACACACCCTGCAGCCATAACATTCTCCTTTTGCTCTTCACCTCTGTCTGGGGTGTAATTATCCCAGGGGTTTAGGGGATTGGTGCCATTTGATGGGTAACTTTCTGTTCTGCTCCACATCCTGTCATGCACAGTCACATGATCTGATCCTGTGGTCTATGTGAGAGTACATGTTGGTTTTTAAGATCTGGAGTTTCCTCATAAGCCTGATGTCAGGAACAGGCCTAATATTGTACCATAAAGTCTATTCCGATTATGATTTGGTCCAGTAAATAACAAAGATAGATCAAGCATTCGTAAGCAGCTGCCTCCATATGCTTTTATCAGGTTTTAGTAATAACTTTGCAAAGACAGAATTTTGTTCAAATGTTGGATTTGTAATTTTTCAATTAAACTCTCCCAGACTCTCCTGCATTAATACCAGCCTGGTGTCATACAAACAAAATGTGTAAATCATAATTTGAAGAACATGTTTCTGAAACAATAGCGTTCCATTATATGCCACATATTTTCACATTTGTGGTTTTTCCTGAGTATATTAGAAGTAATCTTTCAACTAGGCAAGCAAGCTAAGAAAATAGCCTTATTTACAACCCAGAGGAGTATCTGCGGGGGGAGGGAAGGTTACAAACATTCACATCAAGCTGCTGGTTAGTACAACCACAGACCCTTGCTCAAGGGCATTGTGCCAGTAGTAGTTTAGAGAAGGGGGAGTGTGTCTTTTTTTTTTACCTTCCCTATCCAGATTTTCTCTCTTTCTTGCTCTTCTACAAGGGCTCAATACAGTGACATCTTAGATGACATAACCATTAATTTAATGCCATCAGTGCAGAGGCCTAGTACTACTGGCAGTAATTTCTTTCAAGTTTCTCTTCTACTTAATGATGTTACAAAATAATAATTATATTTGACACAACATGTGGACTTTCACATTCAAAAGACAGCCAAATAGCTTTCAAATCACATTAAGTTGATCAAATCCAGTGTCATTTTCTAAAACAGAAAGAACTATTTTAATGGATTTTTGACTGCCAAGATAAATGTAACACCCGTCCTTCTCCCATTGCATTTATCTTAATATTCTGCATTCTCTCAGAGTCACGGCAGAGAGAGAAATTGTTCAACAATATTATGCTGAAAGCAGAAACCATTATTAGTGCTTGGCTGTTCATATTGAGATATTCAGAGATACTTACACTGACAGAGTTTTGACACTTCAGCCTCTAACAAAAATAGAGTAAGAGGAAGTTTAAAGCCATTTCGGCCAAAGCAATTACACTTTTCAGCTCTTAGTGTATAAAGAAACTTCAAAAGACACTGAAATGTGCTGGCAAGGAGCTTCTGAATCTGTGAAAGCGTTTTAACAAAATGGTGGGCAGCAACACCAAACCAGGTTTATTACTTTGCTCTACTTTTGTGTTTACCTTGACTGCTGCTCAGTGTCTCCAAGCATAAGAAAACTGAGAAGAGGAAGGACAGCCAGGGCATTTTGTTTACAGGTATTATAAAGAACATTCAAACTTGAGTATTTGTGGCAATAAAGTCTCACAAGCATTAGTATGTCCCAGTGCTTCCACAGGCAAACAGCGCTCACTTCCTAAAAACTGCAGGTGCAACACTCACCTGGACATCTGCTATTATCGCAGACAGTAGATCTGCAGCTCCTCAAAAAAAAAAAAAAAAAAAGAGTGGTCACAGTGCCAACATAAAACTTAAGTGGAAGACTTCTTTAAACATATTAAAGTACAAAGATTGTCTGCAAATGTAATCTAAACATCCCCATCAATAAAAATAATTATGACAATCTTCTTCTTGTGGTGCCATTTGGAAACAAAAAGCAAACTGTTGATTATTAAAGCAGGCATATAATATATGAGGAATATTAAATAAATAAACTCAACTCTATATCTATATCTATGTATCTATCTACATACACACTATTTATTATTTCTGTTTATTCTGTACATCATACAATTGACATACAAGTAACTGTTTTTTTTACTAATGTATCAAATAGCAAAGTTAAATTTACCCAGTTTAATTTAATAATCAGGTCACACTAGAATGCATCTACCTTTAAGCAACACCATTTATGAATATTGTAGCTTTGACATGGTAGTTTGCCACTCTGCAAAGCAGACTAATGTTTGATCTGACCAATCATTCTGCATGAAGTAGTCATGTTAATGGTCAATGGAAAATGCAGATCATATGGACCATCATTAAGATCCTTAAATACTGTAACTGTATCTACTACTGGGAGAATGCCTCTCAGTAGTGGTAAACTTGGGAAACACCATTGCTAATTTTGAGCGATTTACTCCTCTTAGAAAAATGCTCACCAACCATTTTTGCGGCAGGAAATTTTGGTTTAGCGGAGCACTCTCTGCAGTGTCAGTCTTTCAGCTTTGGAGCCCGCCATGAAGCTTTGGATAATGTTGGTGTAAAATGATGTTTCCTTAAATAACCCACGGATAAAAATATCTTCCACAACTCAGCTGTCAAAACACCAAAGTGCCAAAATTTGCTTGTCACATGGCACGACTATAAAAGATACAGAAAGGCTGCTGCTGGAGAGCAAAAATTCTTTAAACTTCTTTTATTTTTCAGAGTCAGAAAATGCAACTGTAAAATGTTAGTCTGTGGTAAATCTTCCACATTTTGACCAATGGGACTCAATATCTGAAAGGCACTCGGCCTGACAAACAATGCTTACAATGGGATCCATAAATCTGCCACCAAATCTCCTCAATAACCAGTCAGAACCTCTGGCCAAATTTCCATTTGGGGAGTATTCCACAACACTGCCATCAATGAACACTTACCCAGAAGCCCCTGGGGAGATTCCACAACATTGGCCTTTCACTTTGCCCGCTTCCCTCTCCTGTCCGAACCCAGCATCTCCGGCTTTGTCTCCTCACACAAAAGCTTCCTGCCTACACCACTTCCCAGGTCACTGCTTTGGGAGTGTTTTAACTCACCCCTGCGCTTCCCTAAGTGCATTGAACGCGTCAGATGCCAAATTCCAACCACCGGGGTTATGCCCAAAGTACAGCTGCTGCACAGTTTGTATTCACTCTTACAAAAAATATCTTGAGGAGTGTATTTTACTCAAACTTCTGCATGTAAGAATAGCTACTGATCAGTAGATTTCAAGAGGTTGGAAGTCATTCATCTAGATAAGTTCATCTGCCTTCAATACACTACAGTAAGCAATTGGCAATGGGCAATTACAGCACGCTTTCCTTACTTAACAGCAAACGCTTGGTCCAAAAGGACCACTAAGGTCTGCCAGGGGTCAAGAAATACACAAACATAGCTGCAAAGAAATGAGATCATAAAAAAAATGGAAGGTCTTGTTGCGAACGTCAAGGGAGATGGAAGCCACGATTCATGTTAACACAGTTACAAGGAATTCATACTTCAAACAGAAGTGGTTTTTTCCAGGTTACCATTGAATTTGGGAAACGTCCATAGCATGCTCTCCAAAATGTTTCTGCAACTTGTGTGACTTCCATCTGGTAAATAAAGCAACCACTGGTCATTGGCTTTACTTCAATTCAGGCTTGTGCAAAATTCCCTATTTAGCCAGGTGTTTTTTTTAAACAATAAGTGTTGTATGGAAGTAAATCATAAAACCTTCTGCTGGGTATTTTTTCTTAACTGCACCATCTATAGGGAGCAGAAGGCAACGATTCACCAACAAAAAGTGATCCTTTACCCTTTCCACATCTTTCTTTCAGCTTATATGCCTTTTGATGAGCCGCAAAGTTGCAGTGTTTGATCTCCTGCTTTTACTACAGCAGTTAGTATCACTCTCCGTGTGTGTGTGTGTGTGTGTGTGTGTGTGTGTGTGTGTAAGTAAGGAAATGTGAATGAGCAATTGGGACCATGTTATGTTTAAGATTTGCAGAGACAGGCAGAGGTTTTGCAGACAAACAGAGAAGACAAGTTACAGCACAGCATGATTATCACAAGGGAAGAGAAAGGGAGAAAAAAAAAAAAAAAAGAGGCACAAAAGACCTTCCTGACTTGTCCCTCTACACGAGCCCTTCGTCTTTCCACTGACTCATGGCACACAAATGAAAACAGACTTAAAAGGAGAAGATGAAAAACACCCTTTACTTAAGGCAAAGTGCTTTACCATGGGACCCTGTGCAAACAGTGTTGTGCTGTCAGAGAAACGGACGACTGTTGAGCTTACAAATACACTAGGTCCTCTTTAACGTTTGCTTCATACACTGCACAAGAGCTATGCACTAAACCGATGTTAAGAGGCTTTGTGGCCTGCTCATATAGATTTGCATTTGCCGGGATACACATAACAAATCCCAATAGCCCTCGCTAACTTTTACTGAGGAACCCAACTTTGTTAAATTATATCAGAGCTTTTAAAAGACTTAAACATTCAAACAATACATTTCCTCATTTCCAATAAAAGCCAGCTAACCTTTCCTAAGAACAGGGAGCTCTTTCACAATGTTTATAACAGACATTCAGAAGCAGCTGAAGTCCACCAGATGTTTAGGCAGGACGGGGCCCGGCAAAGCCTCTCAGGCAGAATGAGGTCAGGTACAAGATCCGGTTTCTGAAAGCTCAAAGCTAAACAAGGGCAACAAAGATTCTGATATACCTGTTGGGCCTTGAGAAACTGTATACCAGCAGAAGTGGTGGGAAGAGAACCACTCATCACTGACTGTCAAAGAGAGTAGAAAGTCTAAAGCTAACGGTACAATGGTTTAATGAGCCTCAACCATGAATGGCTCAGTCCATTCCTGATGATAAGTAGTGAATGTGTCAATAAATCAAAGCTACTTACCATTCCAATGATGTTCATTTCAACCCTTGGCGTGTCGACTCACATTCCCACATTACAGATTTTTCTGCCAGCAAAAACCACCCTCCAAACACAGTGACCAAATGATTTGCAGCTTTGGAGTCATGAAGTATTTTATCCTTTCATGTGTGTTTCATTCCTCCCTTGCTTATCGGCCCTTAGCCAGCAGAATGTCTACCATTGCTTTCTTCATGTTTAAATTTGAAAGTTTTGATGGCCTGCTTTTAACACATGGCAGCAACTTGTCAGTCAAATTCACATAGCTATGTGAAGCAGCCAAAGACCCGCCTATTGCTTTTGTGTTTAACAGAAGAAAGGATTTTTGAAAAGACAAGACAAAAATTGGGGGGGGATTGATTTCAAACAATATAATTTATATGAAAATAAATCCAAAAGCAAGCAGCACACAGAGGAATTAGGTAAATATTAGGAAAACTATTACACGAACTGGAGTTTGGGAGAGTGAGCTAAGTGCTAGTGACTGCCTCATCAGTGGGAGACTTGATGTAAGTCTTGGGAGTAATTAACAGGGATTACAGCCCATCTGGCCTGTCTCCAGCAGAAGGGTTTCAGCCCAGACACCCAAGCAAGGCCCTGGCTTGGGTCCTTAAGCGCTCTCTCTAACCACATAGGCCTCTGGCAAGTCACACAAATCCTAATGATGATCATAACTATCAGCACAGATATCAAGCCCACTGCAGCTTAATATGAAATCAATTTACTCTGGTTAAGTTTCACCTATATCATAACCACACTCCCCCACTGGAAACTACACAATGAGATGACTTCAGTGAGTGAGTAAAGCCTTGTAGTGTTACGCAAGGGGGTGTTTCACACTCCACTCGAGAAGTTTAGGATCACAGCCCGCAGGCCTTTGCCACACTCCTTGCAGCTGGCTGAGTGACACTGCACCAAGGTGATCAACACAAAGGAGTCGCTTGGCAGCTCAAATATCAGAGGGACAAAAAAAACAAAAAAATTGACATCACCAAGCATCAAGTGCACAAAGGACTTCAGCAGCCAGAGGAGGCAAAAAGAGAGAAAGGTGACAAAAGCCTCTACATAGAAAGCAAGTTGAAAACTTATAAAAGCTATAGCGAGATGTGGTCTTGGGTTGTGCACATAACCTAAAAGTCCTCCTGCATAGAAAGACAGAAAAAGAGATGGTTGACTTAATCAGTGCTACAAAAAAAAATGTTAACAAGAAGCTTCAGGGTGTTTCTCAACTCATCCCAAAATATGTAAAACTCCAAACCCAGGTAAGGATTGCTCGTAGTTTGGATCAGACAAAGATCTACAGAAATGAGTTAGAGATTAAAAATATATACATTTGTGGTCACTTATGTCAGAACTGTGCTTCAAGGTCCTTTGGTTAAAGTCTGTGATAAAACTTTGCATTATTTTAGGTGCATGTGCTCACAGGGGTCACAAAATGGGCCACATATACAAGTCTGGATGACTAAGCGAAGACAAGTCACAGTCCATGCATGCATCTAGCTACCTCCCCAGATTCCCTAAACTTGTGTCACACACCAACAGTCTCTCTCCATTTCCTGCCCGGCCCACCACTACTGGATATTCACTTCGAATTGCCCTCGTACAAAACTCTTTCCTGTCAGTCAAATGCCCCCTCTCTTTTTCTGCATGCTTCAGTCAGTCCCTCCAGCACTCTCTTTGTTGCAATGTGTTCCCAGCTCCGGGGCTCCCTGTGTGTGGGTCTTGGTGGTCCGGTGTGGAATGTGGTGGTGGGGGGGTGTGGGGGCACGCTGGCCTAAAAGGGGATGTTCAATTGTTCCCACACACAGCATCAACCCCCCACTGATCCGTCACTCACTTGGCCATTGGGGGGTGGGGGGCAGCCCAAAGCAAAGGATGGGGAGAGTTGGAATTATCCACACACACACACACACACACACCTATTGAAGTGATGCTACACTTGAAGCATACTAAATGAGTGTAAGAGAGAAACTTACATTCCACAGTTGTGAATAAGCCAGCTACCAAAACAATAACAAATTTATTTCATCCGCCAGAAAGGACCCATGCAACAAATAAACCAGGCAAATACTTTCATACACAGACTGATTACTGATTTCTTTATACCAACAATAATTCGGCGGCTGGTGGCAAAGCAGAACAGGAGAGCCCAGATGCAGAGCTGCCACAGTGTGAGCTCAAGAAGGTGAGATGCGGTAAGATAACAAAGACCCAGCCCTCACATCTAACTTGCAGCAGGTGGGAAAAACGTTAAAATCACTAAATGCAGTATTGATTGTGTTCTGCCCTTTTAGACTCCACTAATAACACTGGCACATCAGAACTTTTCCATTTCAAATAGAATTGAAAATTCTGAAACTGAAACCTTATACAATTGCTCAAGAATTTTATCAGAGATGATTGTGCATACTTTGGCTTTAATGTTGGGTGTTTATTTAATTCTAACCCACACACACTCAATTTCTCTTTTAAATCAATCACTGATATTAATGTTTGTGCAGCTTATTCATGCTGTACTAAGAAGATCTTGTTCAAACTAAAAGCAATCACTCTGCCATTCCTTTGGGTTTTTAACTTGGTTATAAAGAAATTAAACTTTATACTTTTAAAAAATAAAATCCAGATTACCATATTACACAGTGTGAATTTATAAAAGTATTAAAGCAGGCAAAACCAATAGCTAATACCCAAGCTTATCTTTATTTGGCTTGCCTTTTCAGTTTGGGATGCCTACCCATGCGTACAAAACCTAAATCTAAAGGGTAGTTATGACGCACTATGGCTACTGCCTTATTACTATCATTACCCAAAATGGAATGACTGAATATACCTTTAGTTGTAATTGCACCTATAGCTTGAAATAAAATTAAACCTGAATGTTTTGATCCCTCTCCACTTACTCAAAATGTAGTTCAAAATCATCTTTCATGGGGAAAGTAAGAGTACAAAACGTGTGTTTAGCAGTGTTGTCTCTCTGCAAAAATATATCCCACAGTTAAAATGTTGTGAGCTGGAACCTAAGAGTGTTTTTCTTCTTTTGAAAGAAAACCTAATTTCACCTAACAAGTCTACATTTAGGCAGTTGTCGATGTACAGTATGCTAAATGCAACTGCTGGACAAAACATGTTTAGTGAATCAAAACAACACAAGCCACAAACTTGTTACATTTTACATATTCTACACTATTTTATCATTTGCTACACAGAATAGGACTTCTACTCAGAAAAAGCAGCTTTCTCTGGTAATCAGGGAACAGTGTTAAGATGCACTGAAGAAACCTGATGACAGGAAATCTGCATATACATGCAGCAGCAGAGTTACCTGATTTCTCCTCGCTTCTGACTTATTTTGGGGGCCTGATGCAAAGACTATCTGTATATGGGTATATATATGTGACTGTTCTGATCTTATTTGTGTGTGTTTATGTCACAGCACAATGATAGCACAGGGGGGAAGAAAGAAAAGAAACATGGAGCTGATCCACAACAGTCTGAATTAAAAAAACAAAACAAAACACAACAGCACGATTTATTTAGTCCACTATGAGGCACTTTCTGTTAATTAAATTTTGTGTCAGACATCAGGCAGACTTCGTTTTAAAACAAGGTGGCATCACCACTCCTTTCATTAGTTCTTTTACTCAGCTGCATGTTCCTGTCTGCAGCCTGTTGCTACGCACATGCACAGTTGCAGTAAAGCCAATTTCTGAGAAATCACCGTTTACTGACAAATTTACCTGGGGAAACCTCGTTTCCCTAAGTCCCTACGCCAATTTCAGAAACCAGCTTTCCTGTTTACAAGACACTTATGAAATCAGCTTTCCCAAGAACGCCAACTGTAACCTGGTTAAGTCCACTTAAATGCACTCACTGACATCTAATAGCCACTATGGGTTTTTAAGGACCGTCAAACTAACTTCAACCCTCGTTTTTAAGGCTGCTTTGACTAACAACTTTCCAATAATAATCAGCCTTTTTTTTTCTCTCTCTTGGTTCAATTACAAATCTAGTCCACATGTCAAGGTGTTTTTGGGCAAGACGCTGAACCCCATTTTCTCGGTCAGTATGTGTTCATTTCTAAGTCCCTTTGTTTGAATGTGTCTGCCAAATGACTGAAATGTAATAAATGTAATACACTCATTAAAAAGGCAGCTTTATATCTTTTTTAATCGTTGAAGTGCAGAACTGAAGAGATAAGACTTGCAAAAGGTTTCACATTAAACAATGTGGGTCATTTAAGTTTATGAGACTGACCTTGAGAAGCAAGTAAGAACTTAGTTAATTATTACAGGTGTAATACTGGGCCACAGTTATGCTAAGCAGTCATTCAAATATTGGTTTTTGAGCTGTAAAAGCTCCTGCAGACTGTTTGTGTCCCAGTTTCCTGTTCTTATCTGCTGAATGTCACTGCAATAACACAACCTGCGATTTCCCAAAGCGTAATGATGCAGGTTATGCAGCCATTGGCTAAGAAGAGAGGAACCTGCACAATGTGAGACTGCAGAATGTCTAAAGCTTAATGAGAGGCCAATGGGCTGAGGTCATGTACGCTTTGAGTTTCAGTCATTATGCACAGAACTGATTATGAGCAGGGGATGTTCCTCGAGTTGAAGGGAGGGAAAAATGACCCTCGTCTTTGATCTCTACCACCTTCCCATACCTGAAACATGACATCAAGCCTGACTGCCAGAGTAAACGAAAACAGATTTTACGTAAAGAGCTGAAAATGTCTACCTACAGCTGTACCATGAGTCGCCTTTGACATGCCAGATACCAATCTGGCCATTGTTATCTGCTCTGCCATTCGGGCAAAGCTGATCGATGGTGCAACTGTGGAGCAGACTTTGATACATTTAAACATTTGTTCCAATATCAAATTTATAAACACAAACATCAATAAGTTTTGTGAAAATGAAGACTGCCCATTATTAGCAGACAGGTTTAGACTAAACCCACTTTTTGCCATGCCTGGACATATGATTACTGACATCATTTATCTGTGATCATTTGGACTGCAAGCTCAATTTGTTTCCCCATTTAAGGGAGGTATTCAACCACATGCCCTAAACAAATCATCATCAAGCAGACAAGAAGCTTGGAAACAAGGTCTTGAGCTGCTTCCATGTAAATGATAAAAAAACTGATATCATGGGAGCAACAAGGAATTTACCAACTGAGCATGCTGCTCCTCTGTATCACTTAATTCTGTCTATGCTTAGGCAATCATGGTTTCCATTTCAGTTTTACTGCATTACAACATCTTTATTGCATCTCAAGTCTGGGTTCAGCTGAGCATGTCGGTAGTTTTACTAGTAATGAACATTCTTATCTCCACACTGCTAACAATAACACAAGATGTTTGTGGTTATAAAAAGCAAGTTTGGAATTCTGTGTCTCCAAAAAGACTCATTTGCCACCAATCTGATTTATGATCCATGTTTCAAGAGAGGTAAACATTTCAACAACTACTTCTGAGACAACTGGCAAACATGTTTTATTCAGAAAACAGGACCCTTTTCCACAAGTGTGCTGATTTATGGTTAAAACAAAAATGGCACTGCAACCGTGGCAACATATTTTGACCATTTCCATTCTGCAGATGTTATAAATGAAACAACATTTTCCAGTGAACCCCGTCCTTGATTATTGACTGTTTAAACTAAAATTGTGATATACATGTACACATATGCACATAATTAATTGTGTAGCCCTAATGTAACCTCACTTCCAGTTCAATTTAAACAGCGTGTGTTATGGTTAGGAGAGAAGTAATGTTTGGAGTTTGACTCATTACAAAGTGTAAAAGTGAAACTCTGGCAAACGTGTCTTTTTTCAGTGTGACTGAACATCTGGAGCCATTTCTCCTCAGCAATATTAAAGATCTAAAGAAAGGAGGCCTTTTGTATGTGCTAGTGCTTCTAGAGGCCCATACCATTCTTTATTGACAGTAAACCATTGCTTTCAATGGATCAATTAGACTGGTCTATCAATAACAAAGAGCTTCTCATTGAGGTCAGCCCTGCCTATAGCACAGAGATATACTGAAAACCTATTGTAAAGAAAGGGGACATGTGTATAGCAAACAAACCTGCACAATAAAAGTGCCTTCATTGAGATCCTTCTTTCAAAACCCAGAAATGCAAGACAATTAAATCTGACCAATGCAGACATGTTTAGGTACTGTCAGTGACACTAAGAGCCAGACATGAAGACACAAAGCAAAAAACAAGCACAAAACAAAAAGCCCTATAGTGTTGTGAGACACAGGAGGAAGAAAAAAATATATGCACCCATCAAGAGATACACACACATTACATCGTTCTATGCAAGGTAAGCAAAGTAAAACTAAAGTCAATAAAGAGGGCACATGGAAATTAGTCACCTTTGTCAGAAGGCATAATGCAAGCATAATAGGGCTGAAAGTTTTAAGGTGAGAAAATATGTGATGGGGCTATTTTGCTTAATTGAGCTACTCACTAAAAGCAAAAGAAGCTAAAATGGTGGAATAAAAGACATGACAGAAGCCATGCCTGGATGACCTACTTCTTAAATTTAAACAAGAATGTTACACTTAAGCCACCAAACAAACTGGCAACTAAACAGGACTGAATTTAGGGGCTTGAATGTTTATGCATATTTGTTTTAACCATAATAAAATTGTAAAGGAAATTAGAGGGGGGCTGAGGTGAGGGGTATGCAGGGCACATTGGAATTTCAAGCCCCAACCCCCATCCTCAGTTCCCCTCAAGCAGTCACTGTAAATGCCCCCTCCCTAAGTTTCCATCATTTGGCTAAATTGATTTGCATTATCACCTCTGCCTCACTGATAACATATCATTTCCCAATTATCACCAAGCAGCCTTCATTTCTGCATGACACCCAGTCCCACAGATGAAATCAGGAGCACAACATGTGTCTATACAGAACTAAAGAACTAAAACTAAACTAAAAGAACTAAAATCAAAAGCTTAAGAAAACCCAGGGACGGGGCCAAATAAATTCCATAAGCCTTGTTCACAATGCACAAGAATGTTTACTAAATCACTGCAGGCTGCCTGCACTTCACAGCCACAGGAGTCTCAACTAAGGAAGCCTGGAAATAAACACAGACCTGGCTTCTTTCAGTGGGGACCGGAGCTGGTGTGTTGATTATACCTCTTTATTGTTATGAATTACCTAGAAGTATTTCCTAAATGAAGACTATATTTACCCACCAGCGCAGTGAAGAGTCGCCAGGCACACATTTGAGAGAAGAAAGGTTTCCTACATGTTTCAGTGCTACTTCCTCTTAAGTAACTATTGCAGTGTAACTTTTAACAGACAAACAAACAAATAAATAAATCAATATAATAATAATAATAATAATAATAATAATAATAATAATAATAATAATGATATCTGATTCATTACCAATGTTTCCATTTACACTTTGAAATTATTCAAAGGGAAAGTTTAACTTTGTTGTAGGGATTGTTATATTTTTCCTAAACTTGCTACATTCAACATTAAGTAGATTTTGTTAAATAAAGTCCTCTGGGACATTTTAAAGCTAGTTGTGACTAAGAAGAGCTGGATTCGGAGCTCAACAATGGGGCATCAGAAGCCTGGGAACACATTTCTCTGACTTGTAGTCTATTCGTGCTACATTTGCTAATGTTAGCTTACCGGGTTATCATTAGCCTCAGGACCACAGGGAGATCCCTCCCGGGGCCCGCAGCAGGGGGCCCGAACCCTTGTTTGGGAACCGCAGCTGTAGCCTAAGACTAGGTTGTTTTTTGTTTTTGTTTTTTTTAAATTATCTAAAATATTAAACTTACCGTTGACTCCTTTGTTGGGGACATCGTTAACATTGAAGCCTTTGGAGCTGTAGGCAACACGAACTTCGTTGCAGTTTTTCAACTTTTGCTCCGCAGTCCCCGACACAGACAACACAACCAGCGTGCACACTACACACAGAACCAGCAGCGTCTTCATTTCGTGCCACTTAAAAATGCAAAAACACTACAGGACCAAAAAAAAATAAATTAAAACAAAATGTATAAAACCGCACAGGTGTGTGTCAGCTAGGAAAAAATCTCGGCGACTACCACGCCAAGTTTCCTCATGGAGACGCGCTGATTCCTCAACAGACCCTTCATTCACCGCAGCGCTGAGGCCACCTCTGAAACAACTGGGAGAAAAAGCACCGAAAAACTTAAACCACTGTCCGCACGTTGTCCTTCTAGGAGCTCGGGTATGAAAGCGAACCGTCGAGTTCCAGTCTCGGTCGAAAACACACGCAAACGCGACAAAAAAACTGTTTTATAACACGTCAAAAACTTTTTTCACTGCAGGCAAAAAATTTAAAAAAAAAAATAAAAATCTCTGAATCACACTTTCTGCTTCACAGCTCCGACGACCAGGCTAAAGACCACGGAAGGAGAGCAGACGGTAGAAAGTTGCCAGGAAGGTGTCTCTCTTTCTTTCTTCCCTTCGTTCTTTTACTGCTTTGTTTTCCAAACTTTCGGAGGCCGTGGTTCTTGTAGCACAGGGCACTAGACAGCACGCTAGTGGAGCTGGGATCCAGATGCGAGCAGAAAACCCTGTTGGACAACCAAGAGTGAGTGCAAGTTCCGGGGACAAAAGACCTGGAAACCAGGAACACCAGGGGTGGAGCGTGGAGCGGGGACTTCAAACCCGGGACCTTTCTCTCTCTCTCTTTAATTCCTTGGCTAGTGAGAAGAAACCGGTCTTGAAAATCAGGACTGGAACCAAGGGTGGAGCTACACTGTGGCATAACACGAAGACCTGTTATTACTAGGCCACATTACATCACGAAAAGAAACAAATCTCTTTTACTGGAGACCCCTGTTTGACCTGGGCTTTAGGAGGGGGTTTCTTATCTGTTTTACTGTTGGTGTGAAGATAACAGAAGAGTTAAAGGTTCTTTGAACTATTCAGACATCCCTCACGGTTCTCTCGCTGTCCCATAGCATATCATCATTTAAATAATTAGGCTACTTTAGTATGCTGTGGACTCGTTATGGGTCCCTAGGCTCCATGTTGAAAACTATACATGAATGTAGTCCATGGTGGGAAAATGTTTATGTTGCAGCATTATTTATGTCAAACATAGCCTCCCAACCGCTTTCATTGCATGATAATGATTTGCAAAACCCAAAATAAAACATTTTGCCCAAATGTGTTATTTCTATTGAGCTTTTCTAATCCAATACATCTTAGTTTGTTTAAAACAAATGGATTAAAAGCTTGCTAGTGTTATATGGAGTCAAAATTACAGGCTTGTTCCTTATACACAAACACGAGTCAGGCTGTGTTCTGTTAGCAGCAAGACAGTGGTGTTTTAAATATGTAGCTGCCTGTCACGGAGAGCGCCCAGTGTTGGAAAGGACAGCAAACAGACGGCTGGAAACAGAAATGAACAGGAGATGTATAAGACAGGAAACTTTGGATCAGCCACATGTCTAAACGTGTGTATTCATCATGCATCACCATCAGTCCTCTACTTGCCAAGATTATTCCTGATCTTCCCTGGTCAAATTTCTTCAATATTTTATGCTGGTGTTTTCATTTTTTGCTGTCAAGCAGAGTTAGATACATCTGCTCTCATGCTGCGTTCTGTCTCTGACCTTTGCCCCTGATGCAACAATGGAAAAACCAATTTTAGTTTGTTTAGTTTTACTGATAAGGTAATGGAGTAAATCAGTGAAATGTAAAAAGTTAATTGTCAGCCTTTACAATCACTGTAACAGATCACCTGACATTCACTTCCATGTTGTATTCTCTTCAACAATAATTATAGATATTTTACATCATAAACTGAAGACATTTTCTCATTGAGTCTCAAAGGTGGGATATAAAATTTGGGTGCACAAATCATTTGCTTACAGTCCTGTACACAAATCCCTAAATTAAATAGAAATCATAGCAAGACTTTTTACCCCCTGCGTTTAAACATGCCTGGACTTGTGGGGTGCTTCTGTGTATGTGTGCACATGTCCATTGGTTTTGGGGGGTTTAGCACTCAGCAAAATGACATTCCTGCTTTTGTGTCCACATTCCTCAGGCGTCTCCATTCATTCTCTGTGACTGTGGCTGCTGCGGGCAAAGCCAGGGGTTGCTGAGGAGCAGGAGGAGGATGCCGGGTGCTGTGTGCATGGGAGAGCGTGGGCCTAACGCTGCTCTCAATAGGCCAACAAAAGGTGAGAAAATGGTCCAGTGCCATGGTAATTAGACATGAATGAGCTTCGAA
This sequence comes from Channa argus, assembly GCF_033026475.1. Lineage (NCBI taxonomy): Eukaryota > Metazoa > Chordata > Actinopteri > Anabantiformes > Channidae > Channa > Channa argus. The sequence continues at coordinate 7,149,566 of NC_090206.1, forward strand.
TGACATGACACGTCTCGGGCTTCTCTCTCCGGCCGAGGAATTTCAGCACGCAGCTTAGTAAAAATTTTACTGGACTGCACTCAAGCACCTTAATTACTGTATATTGTTCTCTCAATTTATATGCAGTGTTAGATGAACCCCTCGGGCTCATAAAGGTACCCAAGCCTAAATATCTTTGTGTAACCACAAAATTGAGCTGAAATACATATTCATAGAAAGTCACTCACTCAAGGAGAAAATGCAGTTATTCCTGAAAGTCAGCTATTCCCACTGTTTCTGCTGAATAGCATCAAATTGACCTTTCACTCTTTTAATGCTTGCTGTTTTTATCATTACCCCAATATTACCCTAAGAAAACACAGGGACTCTGCATTTCAATAGCCCCCCCACCACCACCCACACACACATACACACAACCACACACACACACACCCCCTGCAGCCTGCGTTTGCTCATCTCCTAATGATCAGCCTCTCTTTTTCATGTTAAATGTGCAATCGGTTCAGGAGAGAAAAGCACAGCTGGACAACAATGGCATTTTTATCGGGGTCTGGGGAGCAAAACTTACAGTCGAGTGTAAAGCACAGCAACAGAACTTTGAAGAGTTTTTGCTGTGACAGACGTGTTACATTTGGAGCTGTGGGTGATTGGCCTTGTTAGGGCAGCGTCTTAAGCAGACAGGCTTTAAAAACCGAGACTAAAAACAAACATTTAGGACTAATGAACCTTATTTTGTTGTCGAGCTGAGGATGGGCATCTGTTACCTGGTTAGGGGGACTACAGGGGTAAAATTAATGGGGAAACCCCATGGTGAGGGGCAGAGAGGAGCTTTTATGCCCACAGTTGTATATCATCTGCTGGGAGTACGAAATACAGATCCATAGAAAAAAAAAACACATATGATTCACATGCTGCTCTGAGGGCTTAGAGAACTACGAGCCCTATCCAGAGACACATAAATTATATGATTCATGAGGGGCTTTGAAGTGGATCAGAGAGTGAAACGGGGAAAAGTAACATATACACTCGGTACGCTGTGTGCAAACTCAGCAGCATGCCATTCATTTTCTATTTCTTCTATCTGCATTTAAAGAAAAAAAAACCCTCTTTAGGTATGTGATGTTTAAGTTGTTCTAGTAATTATTCTGTCATCTGTTTTGTATGATTTACTCACTTTTCCTCGTCCTACATTATTTATTCACCTACCTTAACAGTAACTGTCACCCAGAAAATGTGTCGTGTAAGACAGCCAAAGTCCCACTCACACTTTAGTGAACTTTTATTCCAATAGTGGCAGTCTAACAGTGTAGGCTGTAAGCAAAACACAAACAGCACCAATATTCACAGGTGTTGTCTCATTACTCTCCAATTTAAAATGTACTGCATCAGTAACGTGAAGGATTTTGGAATTTTAGAAAATTACGGCCCACAGCAACGGGTAGGAATTAAATGTGCCACCATTTTAACAAGGATACATTTTGTGATGCTGTAGCAGTGACATGCCCCGGGTGGCAGTAAGCCTGTGACTAAGACTCAAGGGACTTCTGTTTGTGATCATTGTTATTTTATCTTGATTAAAACATTGGGTAATTGGGTATTTTACCGTCAGAGAAGAAAACATAACTTGTGCACAAGCCTTCGTGTGTCATTTGTGAACTGAGCCAGTTAATGATAATGAAAGTGTGTACAGGAAATGTGGTAAGAGGAAGGTTTCAGTTATTGAATCTGATAAACAGGTAGAAATCTTCTGTCATCATCTTTGTTTGACTTTTTATTAAAAAGAAACTGCTGAAACTTGTTATGAATGCCTGCCTGTGCTGCTATTTAGCTGCGTTCTGTTACACAGCACAGGGTCATGTAATGCAACATCTCGTGTGTGTTGTGGCAAGTACAGCATTTCACCTACTGTAATGATGTGTGTTTTACTGACAGAAGTGAACCTTTGACTCTGCAGAGGTCAGTACAGCCAGTACTATAAATATTACCAGACAGGATTTTCTGTGGTGCTACTCTTTTAATACACGATGAATCTAATGCAAATATGTATTTTCTCAACCAACCTTCAGTGTGAACACAAACATTTTGGGCAAAGTAAGAAGAGCTTTGGTTAAGTCAAAATACACACAAATGAAAGATGTGTGTATTTATGTTTTGCCCTATAAGTGGGTGGGATTTATGTGCACCAATGGGGATTTGGCTCAGGTTGCCAGGTCTGATCAAACTAGTTCCACAACATTTTGGATTTTTAAGATTTTATTTTCTAATAGTGCCAACAATTAAAAAAAAAATACAAAATAACTTGAATACACATCAACTCAAAATTGATGTACAACTAGTGCATGTTTAGTCATTTTCACTGTGCCAAATTTTTCCCACCTATATAACTATATGTTTTCCTGAAGGAGTGGATTCGATGCTTCGTACTATTAGAGATATGTTCAGGCACTGTGAAAATGTTATGAGAAAGAGAGCAGGTGTCTCTCCCCAAATAGATTAAGACCTTGATTTTTGATGCTGTTCATCAGACACATCGTGCCTGAGCACTGAACAGAAGCACAGAGCATTTAGACCTAAATGTTGCCGGGCACTTCACCTAAAGGTCACTTCACCGGTTTAAGACCAGATTTTACAACAACTACAACTTGTGCCGTCCATGCAGCAGTGCACCCTGCAGTTACATATCACTGTCGTCAGGGTATGATCCAGCAATATGTGCCCATTTATTTTATGTTGTTTGTGACATATGGCACTTGGCACTAAATCAAAATCTAATTTAAAGACAAAATTAAACCACAATAACAGAGTTTACAACATAAAGAGCATTCAGTGGATTGACAGGAAACTGGTTTGCTGAATCCTGAATGGGCAAGAGAAGCTTTGTGGCTCAAATGGGCTTTTAGGCCACAAAGGAATTTGAAACATGCATAAACATGATATTGTAATATAATGTTTTGCATTGGTTTAAGAATTCGCAAGTGCGGTTTGACACTGAACAAACTGGCATGGGGTTAGGGATTATGCTATTCACACACCATCTTTATTCATTTATTCTCTATATTATGTTTGCACCCTTTGATTTTAGGCAGGGCGGCCAAAACATCAGAAGCACCTCTAAATGTAATACACCACCCACTATGACCTCAATAATTATCACCAGTCTCAAAATTCCAACTTAAAAACTGAGAAATACTCTGGTAAAAGCATAATTCATGGCAGAGCTGCTGTACCTCATCAAATCATCAGTGAGGGTGTATGGTGACTTGTTTATTCCGGTACATGGTGCAGTTGTAGCAACAAGTGTTTAGAGCCAAGGTAAATTCAGACAGATGATCTCTGTAATTTGTGTGACAAACCAACTGTGAATGAAACTGAGCTGGTTCCACTTAATGCCATTTTTTTCACATATGCAGTTTCACTTCCCAAACACACTCGTCTTGACTTTAATCTTTACTCATATTGAAACATCAACAAAAACCCAAGACAGTAAAACATGTTTAGTTTATTTTACATTGTACCTTCAGCCGTCTCTACTTAGCTAGAAAAACAAACAAACAAAAAATTAAAAACTATACTGGGTATTAATTTTTTCCAACCTCCAATCTGAGCTCGGACATTGGGCTGGGTGTTTTGCCTGGTTATAACAAACCTGTCTCATGAAAATTACAGGTGTAACTAATATCTTGAATTAGGGCTGCACTGTGTTCAGGTGCTCCGGAGTTAGGGCCCTCTTGCTCTGCATACGGGACCATGGACATAACACAGTGGTACAACTATTTGGAACAGCGCCATCATTATTGTTATTAGTTAAACATCTGCTTCTCCTAAAATAATGTGTTAAGTAGTTTGTAAGCACAGTGTACACTCAAAGCTGTGACAGGTTCCAGCTTTTAATTAGTCTGTCAAACATCCACTACACATCCATAAGTGCAAACAGCAGAAGGTATTGGAATCCAGTTTTCACCATATTTCATTAACTTATCTAATTAAACAGTAATAAAAATACAAAGGATAAAGACCAGGTTTCGAAGACGTTTAAACCCAGTGTAAACGAACTTAACAAAATGTATTTACACCTACTCTCTCACATATCTAATTCATGGTTCACATTGCCCACAGTGCTAAAGAATAAACTTGACATTTGCAGCAATGCTTCACAGTCCAGTCAGTTTTTTGAGTCCACAAAAAACATTTTGCTGTAAAATATGCTAATGCTGCAAATCAACATATTTTTGTAAACATACACAAAGAAATCCCTCTGTACAGGTAACAGGATGAGTTCTAGACTAATGCTCTGACAAAAGCCCTTTATCATAGGGCTGTTACTGTTAAAAAAAAATCACCAGTGTTACAAAATAAAGCAAACACTGATGGTGGGAATGACAATACTTGAGTTAAGGGAATCAGGCTTAAAGAATTGTGCTACCACTAGGACACAATGAGCCAGAAAGGGAGTTTGGTATAGTAACAGAGCATTTTAAGGTACAGTGCATCTTTAAGTTTCACCTCAACCTTCAGGGAAATAAGTTCACCAAACCTCCATTGCTGAATTCCATTTTTGGCAGGAGATCATTTGCTGCCATGAAAGAGAAGTAACAGAAGTTTTCCTCTTCTTCCAACTTGTTTCTGCGGGGCAATAATTCACTGCAGACTGGGAGCAAGAGCATTTTACAAAGGTCTGTTTAGTGACTGTTTTCCAACTTGCTTCTAACTAGATCTCTACAGGTCTGTGTCACTTTATAACTATACAAGTCTGAGAAAAGAAGAGGTGAAGCAAGAGGGCACAAAAGTTGTAACAACCATAGTGGGACTGAACCAGACGGGGCAAGTTTCTTATTTACACAGTGCCATGAGTTTATCTGGTGGGCTTTAATAGGTCTGTTAAGAATATCCAGGGATTTTAAGTAAAATAGGACAAGTTCTTGCTGAAACAAATAAACAAAATGTAGCATTTTCTGTTGTTCATGAACCACGAAACTTTAAATCAGCATCCAGAACTTTAAAAAAGTTTATTGGGTTCCACAGAGTTTGTGTTGAATCCTAATGGTGCGCTGGTCAGTGGTGACAAAGCAGTAGCAAAGCGAGCATCACAGGCAGCGCTCGAGCCAGATTGCTCCTCCACAGCGGAGCTGCAGGTGAGGAGACGCCTCCAACTCCGGCTGTGGCCAACCGAGGGGTCAGCAGCTGCTCCTGGAAGGTGAAGTCGTCCATAGCCAGGTTATCAGCAAGCTCTAACAGGGAGACAGACAGAGGCGAGACAGATAGATGGGAGATAGTGAGGCAGAGAATGAAAAATATGAATGAAGCAGGAAAAGGGATGGAGACAATTAGAACAAACATTGTCACAAAAGCTGAAAAACATGTGTGGTATGTCTGTCCTCCCTCTGCATGATGCCTTCTACAGCTGTAAAAACAATGTTACATCGGGAGAACGAGAAACCCAAGATCTACGTCCGTATAACCAGATGTCACATGTTATTGTTGTAGACTCAAGCTGAATCTCACAGACATATATTTTAGTGAGTGTTGACATGTAGATTTAATTGGTGTGATACTGAAAAATAAAAATAAAAACCACAGAGCTGGACTGAGGCCATGTCTCAGGATCGGAAACGGCCAAAATGTTTCTTGTATGTCTCTGTTAATGATATAACAGCAATAGTTAAAAAAAACAAAACTGTGGCTTTAGTTTAAGTTATATGGAAATGTGCATTAATAATCCAGATGGCATCACCCGGAGGAGTTTTTGGTCATTAGAAGTGTAGATGATGTCATCTGGAGGAGCACTGGAAAGGCAGGTTGACCATGATTACAACTTTTATAGTGTGAGCAACAATATGACTGAAGGTTCTTCCAAGGGATGTCATCTGGAGACATTTTTCAGCTAGAAGTGGACATTTGTTTTGATATAGGGAAGTCAAAGGGAGGTTTAATGGCATTTAAACTCAAGGACTAAGCCGAAAGGACACACACACAAAAAAAGGAAGTTTAATGGCATTGATGTACAAGTAAGTAAGTACTAAATACTACCCAGACGAGAACCAAAAGAAGAAGTTCATTATCAGTGAAGGCATCCTTTAATTGCGTACTTTTAAACGAAGATCAGCATTAACTTATTAATTGTTCCATTTTTGTTTTTTCATTTTACAGATGACCATGGCTATGTTTTATGTGCTAGAGATACCACATGAAACAATATGTATCATGTGACAACAAAACTGCCGCAAGCACTGTGTTTACAAATATGACAAGCTAATCTAGAGTTTGTCTAACCAGATAACCAGGTAATATCACCTGGTGGCCCACGGGCCTCCCTGCTTATGGTGCTATCACACCAGTCAATTGCCATTATTTGTAATCATCATCCCAGAATTTATGGGATGGAAGGCACTTACTCTAATATTCTATCAAGTCATTCTTGGGCACAAGGATGTTTTTATGGTAATGGAGCTCAACTGACTTTAGCTCTCTGATTAACAAAGAGATGCTGTGTCGTGAAAACGGTATTTTCCCAAAATATTAAGCTATTTCTGTAGTGATATACACGTTTTGCTTTCTTCCTCAAAGGGTGACTTTTTTCTTTTAAAACCTAGCTTATCGTACTATGTACCAAAATCAAAACTAATCCCAAGGAATAATCCGTAGCAACTCAGTCTGTATTGTTGTTTAGAAAAAATAACTAAATGTTTACTTTTTTATCGCAGTGCAAATATATACAGTACACAGTGTGTCTCAGATCTAATAAAATGCTCGGTACTCTGTAAATTCCCTCAAACACAGAACTAAGACTGGCTGTACTGTCACAACACACAACTCTGATTTGTTCGAGGATAAAACTTAAGTTTTCATTGTGTTTTTAATCATACAGAATGTTGCATGTCAGCACTCAGGTTCTATTCAAATGACTCCGGGGTACCAATAGCAATAAGTGTGATAACATCTGCATCCAGGTTATCATCCCTAACTTTCCCCCCTCCTTTACAATTACTGCAACAATGCCCTAAAGCAAGGCACTTAACTCCAATGGGGCTGTTCAGTTAACAATAGCATGTGGTTTGACTGAGAAACTCCAAGCTGATATAGGGAGTTTTAACTAGGGCCCCCAAAAAAACTTTTTGTGAAAAAAAAAAAAAAGTCAATTCTACATTACTCCTGAGTTGCACCTTTTTTTTTTTACTGTTTTCTGGGCTTCTCCATATGTTCTGTAAACCAAAGTGACTTCACAGTAACCTGCTGATCTGCTCTTACTTACTGCTGTGGTACTATTCCATATCAACAGCTGTTCACTTACTGACACTGAACAGGACTCTTTCTCCGTGTGTGTGTACTGTATCAAAAATGCACTGGTGTGTGTGTGTGTGTCTGGAGGGGTGCTCTGCATCTTGCTTGACAAGGGACAGTTCAGCTCATAGTTGGCGTTCCTAGCCAGAGACCTGCTTTATTACTGATATGCTCCTCCCCTCTTTCTCATAACTCAACCTTGCTATTTTAGTCAGTTCCTCACTGATATGTCACAGACACACAGAAACCCACATACACACACAGTATCTATAACTTCGGGCGACATTATATTGATTTAAATTCATTTCCTGCAGACGTTCCCTAAACTGACCTCAAACATACACTAATCCTAAACCAAGTCATCACAGTGAAATTCATACTTCTCCTTGTGGGGACCAACATCTCCCCATGAGAAAAGCCATGTCCCTACAACTGGAAGTGTGTAGTCAGATTTAGGTTCCCATAATGTGAATAATACCTTGTGTACACACACACACACACACACACATACACACACACACAGTGAGCTCCTAAAATAACAGCAAGCCCCAAATTATATTAGCTGCCCCATCTAATCTGTGTATTGTTTTCCCTAGTGGGAGTCATTCAGTTGGAGGAAGTGCTGATCAGAGGTTACAGTAAATAAAAGACAAAGCCTTTTCTCCCGATCCCTGGTGCCCCCTGCGCTGCCAGGGACCATGTTAAAAAGAAGAAGGAGGCAAATAAATAAAACCCCAAAAGATCCAAACTGCATCTCTTATGAATTTCTATGCAGTTACAACATCATTTTTGGGACAATTAACTTTTTTTCTCCTTCTGTGTCCTCTGACATGGCAGCAGGCACACATTCTCAGGGCTCTGAAAAAACGATTTGTCTCTGTCCACAGCAGTGCACTGTACTGCTGAGCCAATTAAGCTCAAGGTGCAATTTGATACAGCTTTTATATACACTGTGGACAAGAGGTGGGAGGAGGGGCATGCATGTCAGCATTTGTGTGCAGATGATTGAGAGGGGTGTGTGTGTCTGCCCTTGTGTGTGTTTGTGAAAAAGCGGGTGACAAAATGGGAGAGCATTGTGTTGGTGTGCTTTACAGTGGATATAATGTGAGTGAAAAAAGATCTCAGGCTGTGAAAAAAATCGCCCAAACAGAGTGGGGGGAGGCCCTTCCTTGGTGGTTTAAACACTGAGACATGAGCAGCACCACAGAGGGCCCTTGTTCTGCAGGCTTTAAAAACAACCCATTGGGGATTGAACAGTATGCAAACTTAGATCCCATACACTCCTACGCAGGGCTGGGACTAATAATATCATAGTATAATTAGTGACAAACACCTGTGCCTATGTGTGTGCCAAAGTACCGACGGAGTAAGAGCGAAAAAGAGAAAAGCATAGACAGAAGTAATCCAGATCCAGCTTCCTTTTCTCTTTGCCTTTCAGGGCCTTTCAGGGAGGAGCCTGGACAGTGGACAGCTAGGGACAATTAGGCAAATGGATGGATAATTCCTAGCTATAAATAGAGCCACTATATCAACTGTGATTAATGTGACCAATGTGGGCCCTTGTGGCTTTCAGCAAAGCTGAACCCTCCTCCTGGATATTTATTCAAACCTTCCATTTTGAGAATCTCTCTCCTCAGTGGACGTCACCTTGCTAGTGAACCCCTGCTAGCTTTATCGTGGCCTTGTGAGCTCGAGTTATGACCAGGGGAAAGGTCGACAGTCCACCCATTGACTGGTTACACAGCAGGCTCTGGACTCAGAGCCAACCACATGCAAGTCAGCAGCTAGAGACTCATTAAGCCTTAATTTGATGTTTTCTTTGAGGCTATTCCTCAGGAGAACAGACAAATAAGAAAATAGACTTTGGCTTTCATGGTGAGCGGATGTTTTCTTTAATCCCCCTAAGAGGTCAAACAGTGACTGGAGTGTGTCCGTGCATGTATATATATGGACACCGATCAGCTGCTAGATTAACACAACATGACGCTTTAACGTTGTGATGGAGAGGGGTTAGAAAGGGTGGCCATGATTAACAGCTGTCAGAACCCAAAGTGGCTGCAGACCAGTCAGTGCTATCCCGTCTACCACAACATAAAAACCATCAGGTTCTTTTAATGTTCTTGCTGATCAATGAACATATACAGTATGTGGGTGTATGTGGTGTTTTTGTCTGTGCAAAGAAGCCCAGGAAGGGGATGGGGTACTGGAGTTCTGTTCTCAGCAGTACTCTGTGCCTGAGGCTTCTCGTTTACAGCTTGCAGTTGTCACAACAAGAAAACTATGTTGAAAAATTACAACAGTGAGCGAAAAGCCACATTTTACAGCACACAACACAACTACAGGTGATGATTACATGGTAGAGAAAATCACAGGAAATGATTCATCTGTGCTGTCTCACATTTTCAGTAAACATGTTTCCAAAATGCAGCCGAACTACTATTAAGAGAAAGTGTACATCACCAACTACTTTACACATTATTATAACCCTAGCGGCGAGTGTATACCTTCATGGTCCAGCACAGTTTATTCAGTACATGTGTGCTATGCACAAAGGCCTTTTTTGGTCAGATAAGTATGTGGAATGTTAAGTCTCCAAACACAGGTGCTCCTTATGAAACGGGAGAGATGGTTTAGATTGCTGCTATATTGGCTGACGATGTGTGCACATAACACAACTAAGCTGGTCAAATTTTATCTAGATTTTAAAGATTCGACGGCTTAAAAATATATTACAGTTTCTGAGGCAAAGTAAATATTTTATCACTTATCTGTGCAGAACAAAGTATTCACATGGATAATAAACTCAGCAAATTTAGAAATTGAGGGACTGGTGTGTGTGTCTGTGTGTGTTTGTATGTAATCTTTTGTCTTCCAGCTGCAACGAAGACAATGGTTGTGTAAAAACGTGATAGGAGCTGCTGAATTGATTGATTAGGTCTTATCTTGTAGAGGTAACAGATAAGGACCCGGACTGTGATTAGTGGTTTGTTGGTCACATTCTATAAATTCTTTAACTTTGCCAGAGTTGTTTGTCCTGGCCTGACTGAAAGCTAGGAAGGAACTGAGGGAGCGGTGCAGGACGCTTCTGTCCATGGGCTGGCGGGAATGTGACCGTCTGCTTCCACACCCACAGGCTGACCACAGGGGCGCTCAGAGAGGATGGGAATGTTGGGCCAAGACAAATGGGACGCCCAGAGGAGGCCCTGCCTCAGGCCTTTGCAACAGCCCCAGTTTCTGAGCTGCTCTGGCCTCCCAACCTCCACAACACTCAGTGTTATTCTAGGCTGAGAGATCCTCCCACACAAGAGGGCAAGAGAGTAAGACAGGCAGTTGCGATGCCAAAGAGGGCTGAGGATAAACAGGGATAATGAAGTTTGAAAGGAAAAGTACAAGAAAGATAAAATGAGGTTTAGAGATAAAAGGAAGTCTACCAAAAAAAAAAAAAAAAAAAAAGAAAGAAAAAACACAGTACAACACATGGAGAAAGGGGAGAGAGACAGATGTAGATTGAGTTTAAATCTGAAAAACATTAACTCCAAATGGAGTGTGTGGGTTTGCTACAATTAAAAAGAAATACACCCAGCTGTTAAAAAGGGGGAAACAACCTTTCCAGAGGCTTTGTAAATTGCTGCTTTGTGGGACAAACACAATTGAACATCTATTAATTGCCATAGTCAGCAAAGGGAGGTGGTGCCATTTAAAGGGATGACCAGTTTGTCATTCTCACTGGCCTCCCCATGCACTATCCAAATTAGATTAACTCTGATGTATTTATAGTCTCCACTTCCAGTAACAGCTAATGTGATTGTAGAGAAAGACTAGGAGCATGAAGACAAATAAAAGCTCAAAACAGCAACATAAATTTTAACTGAGAATTCCTCGTAGCAATTGCTCTGTAAGCGTGGAAAGTGTGTGAGTGTGTGTGTAATAGAGAGTGGGAGAGGTAAAAACCATAACAAATCAAACATACAGAGAGTTGATTCTGTGCTGAGGGCAAGGGGCTCATTTAGGGTGGGGAGCTTTGCAGTGTACAGGGAAGGACTGTAACTCTCTGCAGCTTGGAGGTCGGTGCTGACTGAAGGTCAGAGGTTGACAGGGAGCACTGGTTACCGGTGTTTCTGAAGAGTGAGAGAGACATAAGACTTATAGAGACAGAGAGAGAGAGAGAGAGAGAGGGGTGGTCAAAGATAGAGGTGAGCTGTGTTTGGTATGTGCAGACATCCTGGTCCTGCAGCCTCTGAGAACACACTCAGATACAACCTCTATCTTCTAATATGGAGGGAAGCTGAAGTCCCAAGCACATTTGTTTACATGCTTGTCCTGGGTCTAGCAGTCAGCCCAGTGGAAGAAATATAGCTGGCAAACTGAGACATGTGTTTGTTGTGCAAATGTCCCTGCCAACAAACAAGCAGAATTCTTCCTACATTCCTGTCATGGTGAGACAGACTAGAAATGCAGCCAAGAGTGACAATTTGGCCGCCCTGACTGTACACACAGAGAGCTCCTGTTGAGCAGTTTCACTGTGTATCTCAGCTCTTTCTGGTGGTTAGCCTGCGGTTTCCTCCAGCAGCTCTGAGTCTATCGACAGCATGACTCTCGCAATGTTCACGGCGTCCTTCAGTTACTTTCAAGAATGAGCTGAAAACACTGAGAGAGATCAAGCCAGAGGGAGACAAAGACGGATAGGGGAAGGATTTAGGAGGTGCAGCTGTGAGCAGAGGGTTAACATGTAAAATGCAAACCACCCAAAACCTCAACCAGGCTCTCCCACAAAATGGCTGCTGTGTGTCACTGAGGCGGCGAGCAGCGGAGCAGCAGGCCTCGAGAATGGCCCCGCTGTGTGCAGAGTGTTTGTGGACTGGGGCTGAACTGATGGACACGACCCAGCAACGGGCCTGGAATCAATTTAGTGCGTCCAAAAAGTGCCTGTGAATGTAAATAAAGCTCTTGAGCAAACAAACGCTTTTCCGAGAGGCACACACAAACACAGAAAAATGTACAGGCCTACTAAATGAATCAAACGCACGCCCACGAGGCCCCCCCTCGTGTAGATGATGAGAACTCAGTCAGCCCAGTTGGCTTGTATTCACAGAAATTAAAACCAGAGGTTATCTTGCCTTCTGGCTAATCTTATAGGTTTTATCCTTTAGTTGCTTTGAGAAAGCTCTATGGTGAAGGCCAACAAGGGTCCAATAAGAGGGTAACTTCATCCCACTGTTTCTCCCCTACCATTTCCCTTTGCTTTTCCCATCTTCCCCAGGACTGGAACCACACTCTGGCTTATAGCTGGGGACACATTGGGCCTTGTGGCTTAAGAAGAAAGTGGCTGCAGCTCTTACTAGCCAAGCCTGTTTACACAGATGGTGGCAAGTTTCATTATTTTTGTGAAGGGCGTGGAGGAGGTAGAGAAGAAGGAGGATTTGCAGAGTTTACAGATGTTGTTTATAAGCTCAGGGAGTGAGGGAGGGTGGTAGAGAACTGTGGGTCAAAATACTTGCAGCATGTTACACATTATCAGCTTCTACACCACCACCACCCATCTACCTTTCAACACCTCCTCTGCCCTCCTCTGCTTTCACCAATTCAAAAACTCAATCATTAGGCCTACTTTAAGCTCATCATTAATCATCTAAAACACAAACAGATTTTAGTTGGCTGAATTATTATCATTTTGTCAGCCAAGGATGAGAGAAGCAAACATTCTCATCCAAATTTTTTTGGGATTTGGGATTTTGATTTGTGGTGAGGTTGCAGATTGCCATAAACTGAGCAACAGCACTGCTTCTTTTATCTCCATCTCTTTAATTTCTCTGAAAAAATAAATCATAATTAAGAGTGTTTCATAGAACACTTAAAATAACTGGCAGCATGAACACATTTAGTAAAATCAATTTATATACAAAAACAATTGCTTTTAGTGTTAAAGCAGTTGTAAAGCGTTTGATAGTTAATTAATTCTTTTGGTTTCTGATTTCTGTTGGCATACCACAACAGCCACACTAGCAACTATGTGACGCTGTCCTTGGGCACAGATGTTTTTAAAAGAAATGCTTACATTAGCATTAACATGCACACAATGACAATGTAAATGGTCTGCACTTATATAGCGCTTTTCTACCTATTGGCACTCAAAGCGCTTTAAACTGCTTCTTATTCACCCATTCACACTCGCAATCACACACACATTCATACACCGATGGGGGAGCTGCTATGCAGCTGGCCAACACTCACCGGGAGCAACTAAGTTGGGGTTCAGTGTCTTGCTCAAGGACACTTCGACATGTGACCGGAGGAGCCGGGGATTGAACCAACAACTGTGAGATTGGTGGACAACCGCTTTATCTTCCTGCGCCACAGTCGCCCACAATGCTATGAGACTTATGAGACTTAAGTTCAGTTAAATCATCCTTTGTTCATTATAAATGGTATATATTTGTTGCAATATCTTAGTATAAAGAATTGGACAATTTATTATATCACAATAATGCCCATTGAGATTAAACCTTTTATTTTAAATCTGTCCCTGGAGCCCAGTCGCTTGTGTGGCTAAAATTAAACCCATGTGACTCAACATTATGTGTATGATAGCAACTCTATACTTCTGTCAGCATTATGGATATACAATTTAACACATTTTTCTTTTTGCAATGTTTTCATAGATGATATCCCATAAACAGTGATATCCTGGTTAAATCCAAATGTTTTGTTCCTGTGTATCATTTGGATCTGCTTTTGAAAAGCATAGTAGTCTCAGCTGATATGGGTACCCGGATTCCCCCACATTCAAACACCTGGACTCCTCCCTGAACATCTGCATCGTCTGAACCTGTTTCCTCCTGTCTCACGCTAACCTGTCGCACATGTACTTTCTACCTGGCAACCACAAGTGAATGACTTTTTAACTGGGAGCACGCTGATACTCAGATAATCAGCTCAATGAAGCTACATAGAGCTTAAACAAGGAGGATACGGCATACTTGGTGAACGCATCCTTAGCTGCCAGAGCTAAAGTCAACAGTGCCTGGATTAGGGTTGCTTTGATGAAGACGTGGCAAACACTACTGTGCAGGACCGGCGCCGTGAGACTCACCTATCAGGTGCTGAGGGTCAGGGGTTACAGCTGCAGGTAATTAACATACCATGTTATTGTACTGGCCTCACGTATAGCTGTTAATTTTACCCACATTCAGAGTAAAGAATGTTTAGGTTTCCCAGTGTATCACTCAAAGAGTTATCAAAGGTCTTTTTTGTCTCAATCAGCTCTTTCCCTACATTCTCTCATCACCTTCTTCTTTCTTTTACTTGCTCCTTTGTTCCAGCCACAAAATTTGTTGCAGATCTGAAAGGTGAGCCCAGCCCAGTCTCTCATCGTAAGTCGCATGTTTCACATTACAGGAATATTTCCACTTTGTAATTTGTTAACTCCTAGTCCTGATAAAATGCTTAAGAATGTCCAAAAATACAGATTCCTTTTCGGGTTGCTGACAATGACCGAATTTATCGATGCAGGCAAAAAACAAGAGTTCTAGTCACATGGCTCCTGCTGAGTATGGCAAGGTGGAGCAGTGTACAACAAAAGCACATCCAGCTCAGCACGAAAACACGAGTCTGAGCTCCGCTGATCGACTGTGGCAGAGCCCACCAACTGTTGGCTCACAGGCTGCTGAATGTTTCCAAACTGCATCAAAAACTCACTGTAACAAGTTATTTAGTCTAGAAGTTACTGAAAGCGTTTTAAATAACAATCTTTACAAGTGGCTTCCACTCCTCATTTCTGTGGGACCTCATTTTTCATTGTGAATAATTTTGTTTCCTGAACTAAGTTGAGCAATGAAACTTTTTCTGGCTATTATTAAGTAGATTTGCTATGTTTCATTTAGCATTGATTATAAAAGTTCAAGAGCTGAAGCTCAGCTGGAAGCATATCATTCACATCACTGGCAGGTTTTCACTGTCATAAGGGAAGTGAAACCTTTTAAGTTCACAGTCTCTATGGTATCCCATATAAATTGATTAAAAATTAATTAAAAAGAAAAGAAACTTGAAAATAACTAAACAGACAGACAAACCCCCTACCTCTCACCTTGTGACAGCTGGGATACACTGCCCAGCCCCCTTGTGACCCTAACAGGATAAGGGGTTATAGATAATGGATGGACGGAAGAACTCTATCACACATTCAATATTCTTTTATGTTTTGCACCTACCAGTAGCATGATTTGACGTTAGCTAATATTAGTCTTCGTCAGCAGAACTGGACCAATTGCAGAGTTTAGGCCCAGTGTACTACCTCATTCAAATCACACTGTGGCTGGATTATTTCTTCTGGTCGGGAAGATCTGGACTATTATAGAGACAAATTGTTTTTTGGCTACCTGGGTCTGCTTGTATTACAGTCGTCTTAGGTTTTATGTAATAAAATTGTTCCATAATTATCATATATTACAGACAACTAATATAGTGTATAGTGCATCAAATGACTAGACCAACTACTGGATCATCTAACCTCACCAAGTGTTTTTCATGCTTTATCATGGCTGTGAACTTGGTAATTTATTATAACTGGAGGGATGTGGTCTACAAAAACTGCTCTCATCTTTCAAAAACACCTGCACCCTTGATGACGTGTGAACTAGAAGTGATAATACCATTTTCATATATATTATGTTGCAAATAACTTCAGTGACAATAAAGAGTGATCCATGTCTGGTGTGTTAGCTGTAATCAGTCCAGTGTCTGGCTGTTAAACTGGCTTTGGGGGAGTGAAGGTGGTGTAAGAGGAGGGGGTCCCCTGTCCTGGAATAGCTGTCCTGGTCTGGAATGCTCTAGGGAATGTGCAGCACGGAGTTTGATTGGTCAGGAGGGGGAGTATGTGTGTGTATCTATGTGTCTGTGTATGTGCTGTGAGTGAGTAACATTACTGATGAGAATGTTGTGGAATCTTGTGTCGAGAACGAGTGAGGACAGATCAGTCATGATGTGGTCAGCAGGTTGACAGCCCGGCTGTGTGGGGGTCTCAGTCCTGTCTCGGCCCTGTCTGCACCTTGTTGTTGTGGATTTTGCCAACCCACCCATATATATATATATATATATATATATATATATATATATATATATATATATATATATATATATATATATATATATATATATATATATATATATATATATATATGTGTGTGTGTGTGTGTGTGTGTGTGTGTGTGTGTGTATGTGTGTGCGCTCTACAATGTGTCTCTGCTTTAGGCTTTGTGAAACAGGATCTACCTCGTCCATCTCAGGGCAGCAGAGCACAGACAGGCAGATCATTAGGCCTCATGCTCTGCAGGTTGACCTTCGAACCTTAGCCCTCTGTCTGACCAAAATGGGCTGAGCGGCCAAGATAAGTCAGCATTTTGCTAGGTCATCACCAGCTATCAGCGGCTATCTATGGTATATCTGCCAATGAGCAGGGACTCTCCAAGGTCTGCAAACATCACTTGCTCTTGTGCAAACAGAGCATACAGGTGTATATATATATATATATATATGTGTGCCCACAGATGGACTAGCGCACATTAAAGATGAGCACATGCCCAAAGCACAAAGATTTACAGAACAGATACAAAAAAACTACTACTACTACTATTACTGACATTGAAATCAAAGGTGATTTAATATCTATTTTTTCAGACCATCAGGAATTCGTAAACCAGAGGAGTCAATAAAATGACTCAGACGTTTACAGTGAGGAAACAGTAGTGAGTAACAGAGGGCATCAGACTCTCACGGCCCAGCCTGCTAGAAGTGATGGCCCTGCAGGATTCCTGTGTTAACCCCAGGTTCCTGCTCTCACTCCCTGCCTGACAAGCCCAAATCTCTGCCACAACATCCCCAACAGGAGGATGTTTGCTCAGCTGCACTGGCTTTGTGTCGGCACATCGGACGCCTTGTTCCTGCTCCCTCGCTGTTTTCTCCTTTTTCTGTTTGGTTTCTTTTCTTCTAACAGTTTGTAGCTACATTTGTTCTTTGTTTGGCTTTCAGAGAGCCCGTCTGACATTTTCCATGGGATTGACGGCAGGGAGGTCAGGAGTCCAGGGTTAGACGGCTACCTGAGGAAGTCTCATGTCTCCTGCTGGTGTGATGGCCTCGGGATTGGCCCTCACTGGTTTTCTCTAGTAGACTGTGCCTTTTCCATTTGTTCCAGGAAGTAAAAGGTTCCCTGAATTGTCAGAGATGCAGTACACCTGAGCAGAATTTAGAAGTCAGGCTTCCCATGGCTTGTCACATGTCATTCTGTGCTTGTGATCTGGGTTTGTGTCCATGCCCTCACACACTCCTTACTATCCACACATGCACTACGTATACTAATGACCAGCTCAAAACAGATTTGTTTTCTCCTATGTGTTTTTAAGAAATTTGACATTAAGAACTATGTGTGGTCTCGCTTCTCCCTCTGTCACATCTTTGGGCCAAGGTGGGACACTGTTGCTACGGTCGTGTCAACGTGTACAGTACTCATGTAAACACCTCACTGCCTGTGTTTGAACTGTGATAAGTCTGACTCACAGCAGAAGAAGCCACATTATTCATCCACTTACCAGTGTTAAAGTACAAGCCCCAGTTTGGTTAGCAAGCCCAGATGTGAACAACTCAATAGCTCAACTTAATCTCATATTTCTCAACTCAATCTCAATTTAAGGTGTGGATGTAGCACCTTGTTTGCAACGACACATGTTGCATCTAAACTCCAGTTTCCCTATATGTGAGCATGTGTCTAACCTGCAAAGATGCGTAACCGTTTGCGTCTTGGTGGAGGCCCCAGCCCTGACACTCCGGTGCACTCATCTTCATCATCACAGTCGCCGCTCTCAAATCCATCTTCCCCATCATCGCTCCAACCATCCACCGCAACTCCACGCGACCGGGCTCTCCACCGCTTCTCAGACATAGTCACAAGCCGCAGTAACTGTGTGACAAACAAGAAGTGTTTAAAGGTAATGATGTTAAAATGCCATCTTCATGAATCATTGGGTCTGGAATGTCCCTGTGTGCATCAATAGTTTAACAAAACGGTGAAAGTAAATAAGGGTGTCTTTTGATCTTACTGTAGTGTACTGTAGGATTATAACAGTTCAACACAAACACTTGGTAAGATCCAAAAATGCTGGTATTTACCAAACTCTAATTATAATCTAATCATAATAAGCAAATTATAATTACCAGGTAGGCAAACAGTTTTGTTATCACTGCCAGTTTCGTTATTTTTGTCCAAATGTGATTCAGTCAAAGGGCTGTAGCTGCCGCCCCATGTAATTTACTGGTAGAAAAACACACAGTGGGGCAAGCAGACTGGTGAGACTGTGTTGTTATTGGCAAACATCATTGTCTTGAGTGGTTGTCGCAGGGCAACTGGGATAAAACAACAACACATACACTCTGCACGAGTGGACATCAAGACCTCAAGATCTAAAATAAGAAAGCTGGATGAGGGATAAAGAAATGTTATGTTAATGCACATGATATTTATATTTTTTCCTTTTTTCCCCTTTTAAATCTAGTTTTGGAATATGAAAGTCTTTTGAGACTTGACCAAGATAGCCAGCAGAAAAAGATAAAAAAAGATAGAAGATAGAAAGTTTAAACCATTTAGGCAAAACAGATAATTCAACTATAAAAATAAATAAGGATACAATGACAGCCAAAATACATGGGCACGTTCTAAAACCACCAAAAGTAGTGCATTTGTAACTGAATATTATAGGATTTGAAACAGAATCGTCATTCAGTTTGGCCTCTAGGCTGTAAAAGCATTTGCTGTTTGACTGAAATATTTTCCCAAGTGATTTACAGAGGCTCACAATGTGTTGTGTAACACATACCAGAAGTGTTTATTGAGAACTGTGGTAAACTAATCAACTCATAAATTATAAAAATGTTCAAGAGCTGAAAAGTAATTTCATTAAATTCCTGTTGTCCAAGTCTAAAAGGAGGAAATACCAACATTTACACATCCAATTAATAAAGCTAAGTGAAACACAACAACATAAAAGGAGGAAAAACCTTGGTCACGGTCAGTTTTTGTTGTGTTGGGTTTGAAAAACACATTCTTTTTTTTCCCTGTGTGAAAACCATGTGAGCAAGCCTAAAGAAAACCTACATGGGACAATATTTCAGCCTCACAATGTAGCACATGATTGAGAGCCCTGCCAAGGTAACAGATGTGCTAAATTCCAGCCACCTGCCCTCTGGGCCTTCTTTCATCTCCCCGCTCTGCTCCTTGTTTGCTTTTTATTGATTTCCTTTCTATCTGCATATGTCAGCATACATTTTTGTTGTTGTTTTTGTTTGTTTTGGGCTGTCTATTGGAGAAAATTGAGTTCATATGGGCCTAGTCTCAGGTCAGCTGCGATGTCTGCCTGGGATCTGCCTGTGTGTGTTTGTGTGAGACAGCAAGCAGAGGTATAAAACCCGGGGCTAATCACAGAATTACGTCAGTCCGAAGGTAAACAACCCGGTTTCCTTTGCCCACATATACAAACCAGTCAATCTGGGTTTTACAAGTGGCATAAACTCTAAAGTTTAGAGAGGGAACACACAAAACTGTGTTCCCAGCATAGCTGCCCAACAAACCTTCATTCATTTCCCAACATTGAGGCCATACAGAGAGGATGACCACAACATTTCGAAAAGCCTGGTCATTTAGGCCAAGGGGATGGGCAAACCGTAACTCACAGACAGGACAGCTGATCCATAGCGTTTCAACTTATGTTCGTGGCTTCAAAACATTCAGGTGTCACATAACAACACTCTTATCTCTCAGAAACAAGCTCCCGCCATAGTAAATGGGACTTTAATGTACTGAACCATGTTGTTAAAGAAACAACAGTGTTTGACTGCATTTGCCAGAGCACTCCATATATTTACTGATGTCCTGAAATTCCTCCTCATGGTCTGTATCCTGGCAACTCAGTTGGATTTTGTGAGGGGAGGGGTGCGTTGCAGAGCAATTAACATGCAAGCAAACACTTGTAAAGCGGGGGAGAGAAAGATGTGGTGCAGGGTATTTTAGAAAGAAACTTGAAAAAAAGCTATGTTGAGAAAAACACTGACAGCAACTGCCCCTGTACAGAGCCGAGCACTTCTAAAAACTGCCGTGTGTAAGAGACCACCTGCCAGCACACACCAGGTCTCCTCAACACACTTTAGTGTTGTGTATCTGGATCAAGAACATCCCAGCTGTAAATCAGTAGGTGAACAACTGATGACTAGCAAAGCTGAAATAGTATTATTAGATTCTCAGATATTTTGTCATTTAATATTGTTGTAAACCGAGATCAACAAACTACATATGTTCATTTAAATTCCAATAGCTTAAATTAGATAATAGCTGACTTCAGTCAAAACCACAAAGGTCAAACTGGCGGGGACACTGAAGGAAAAGTTAGGGGGCCGCTATACACCTTATGAATTCATTGTCTGGGGACCATACATTTTTTTTGGTAAACATTTTGGTTTGACACATTGAGGTATTATGTAAGCTAAATGTAAACCTTGACCTGTGGTAGCCTTTGTAGAAATACCATTACCATAAAAGACTTAATTAACCTTCTGACAATTGTGGCCATAATTTTATGGTAATTCATCAAATTGTCATGACATTCCAGTAAAAGCCCACTAAAATATCAACCTTATGGTTATGCTTCAGACTGGGCTATGAACATCAGTACTAAATTTCAAAGCTTTCCATGTGATGGTTTGTGAGATTTTTCAGTCCACAGTTGTGGATCAGCCAACCAGCCAAACACTCCCATCTAAGTGTAGATTTAGAAATATAAACGCAATTTCAGATGCACATGTGAGGGATGTAGGATAGAACATACTAGTCTTAGCAGGGGCTGGAAAAAAAGGGTTTTTCTGAAACAAAAACAAAAAAAGAAACTGGCTCTAGAATCGTAGCAGTGGCCTGAAGGAGCCATACTAGTGAGCCGTACCCTTCTCTACAGGTGGGTGGCAGGGTAGTATCTCAGTCTGAGCCTCTTTGGCAGGGCGCTGTAACTTCTGCCCGCTGGCTGGCTGCCTTTGCCCAGGCTGCGGTAGCGGGGAGGGGTGGGATGTATGTTTGTGTCAAAAGTGACGCTGCGATTTTGGCATGGCTGAGGTACAGTGTGATCTGGCAAGAGCCTCCAGTTTTACCACAAGAGGGAGAAACCTCAAGTTGCTCTGGGCTGGAATCTTCTGCGATTAAAAAAAAGAAAAAAAAAAAAGCACTTAATGCAAAAGGATACAGGGAGGAAATAAATGAAAGAGATATTTTTTGGAGAAATGCTCAGTGTGTTTTTCATTAAGAGAGGAAATCTAGTGCTCTCACTCTTCCCTTCTCAATCTTTTCTAGTTTGAGAATTACATGGGGAGATAGCTTATACAGACAGCTGGACATACAAAACATGTAATCAGTGTGGCTACAGGCCTCCCGCAGGCCACAGGGTTCACCTCCCTTTAACACAAAGCACAAGTCACACCAAAGAAACACGGGCTCAGAAGCTCCACACAAAGCCGAAACATGGTGGATTGCTCAATGCAGGCCAGCCCAGACAGAGACACACAAACCACAAGTCTGTCACTGCCTCCCACACATGACATGAACTCCAATGAACTCCACACAGGGTCACTGTTCCACACGACAGCTGCAACTAAGCCACAGAGGCCAGCCACTGGTTGACCTGCACTGATAGAAATCAACCTGCACACATTGATCTCCAGCTGTGGTCTTTCACATGAGATCCAACTTCACATAGGACCATAAATTAAAGGCAAAGACACAAAGTATATCCTAATAAGCTAAGAAAATGTAATATCTCAACATAATAAATGTAGGGACTGTTAATATGAATGAGTGATGCTAGGAGTGAAACAGGGACAGGATGAGTGATGGAGACAGGAAGTGTATAGAAAAAAGTGGCTTTTTGTCATGCGACTGGGATCAGGTCCTGGGTTATGTCCTCTCCAAGTAGAAGACTTGTCTGGACAAGCGGCTCATGACTCGGCCCAGACGGAATCTGCAGCTCTGAATTTTTCTATCAGCGCCTCAACACGGCATGTCTTGTCTACAAATCCAATCTAAAAAACTTAAGTTCCCAAACAGACTACTGCTCACCATATGCTCATAACAAAAAGCATGGCTTTTGTTATGAAGTCTGATGATTTCCATAATTGCTCTAAGTTAAAGGCTTTAAATGCCCACAGTCATCACGTGCAGATTTAGTAGCTATAACAAAGTGATGAAAATTGCTGACCAAGTTTTTGAATTTTTAATCACATAGGCTACTGCATTGCTCTATTTTTACATTTATTTGTATCAAATGCTTATGTGATGTAGCTGCAGAGAATTATCACATGCTGAAGTCCTCTTTAGCTCGTTTTAGTGTCTTTCAGTTTACTGTTTTGGTTTAATGATTCACAGCTGTTCTACCCACTTTTATCCACCTCATTTTCATCCGCCGTTTTCAGCTCCACTTGTGAGCTACCTGCCAAGGTCCTAAACCTACACAACCGGCAGGTGAGCTCAGCAGAGCATCCAGAAGCAAAGAAACAAATATTTCTCTCATGGGTCGGTGGAAACACTCAAGATTAAATAGAGAGGGAATATTGGACTTAAATTCAGATGGCAAGAAACTAGACTCCAAAGGAGTGCAAATGTCCCTCTCTGCTTAATGTGTAAATAGGACACTGTTAGCTAATTATAACTCCAATTCTAACTTTTAACCGTTGCAGAAAGCTTTAACCATAATTTGGGTAATGCAGATATCTGAAAACACATTGGTACGACTACGTCAGATGGGGCAAGAAAGGTGTTCAGACAAGCTAAATGTTTAGGCAAAACAGCAAATTATTTCTCTTTGGAAAGAGAACCAAAAGTGATGGCACCTGATATAACTAATCTTGTTTTTTAAGTCACGTGTAACAAGCAAAGTAACGTGCATTCAACGCTCTGATTGGAAAAAGAGTTACTGCATTTCACACTGGGGTAGTAATTGTCTGCTATTTACCCCATAGCTTCTGTAAAACCAAAAATCCACTCTACAGCTGGTTGAATATTTTTAAAGCAGAATAGCAGCAGAAGCCCGTTCCACTGTCTTCCACAAATCAAACACATGACTTATCAGCACAGGCTATTTTCCTTGATAAATTAAGGAAACAGACTTTTGAAGGAGAAAGCTAAAGGAAAAGGCAAGAGAGTGAGAATGAAATATCATCATGGGGCTAAGCTAAAGCGAGGCAGAGTGAGGAATGACAGGAAGCACTTTTCTCAAAGTGAGTCATGGAAAGCTCCTCTGCACGCTGACAGGCAGAGCAGCGTTTCGGACAACACAGCCTGCCCTGCAGTCCCACCCGCTGTCCCGACGCATTACTCATCTTTTATTGAATCTAAAATGTAAGAGGTGGATGACCTATGCCGTCTTATTCTTCTCTCCATTTTTTCCCTCTCCCTCTAGTCTCTCAATTCTCCAGCCGCAGTCAAGTATGTCACGCTACGGGAGCCCACTTAAAAGTTAATGCAGACAAGATTAATTTCCTGATGTTAATTCCAGTTGGAACCAAAAACACAGAGAGAAAAAGTTACTCTTTCGTCCTGTGTTAAACTGGGTGTGTGTCTGCTCCACCTTTCTTACTGAGCCCATAAAGCTATTTCCAGATTTTCCCTAGTTTGGACTGAAACATGAATAGATGTTTAGATTTTGCTGCCAGAGATTTAGTTCCTCTGGTCGATGAACCTGTAAGCCTTCTACATACATTTACCAGAGCAGATCAGATAAAATGTTGCCAGTTCATCGTCTCCAAGAAGAAAACATTGTGTCTCTGTTTATTCAGACATTCTCAGATCAAGGCGGTGCATTAATGCAGAGGGTTAACGTTACCCTAGTATTAAATATATCTGGTATGACAGCAATTTTCAATCTTTTTTTGAGGTTAACTGAATGAAACTTATGCCTGTGAACGAGCTCGATTGTCTGCCTGGGGTGTAATAGTCCCATTCCTGCACAGGCCGCTGGTTGCTAAATCAGATTATACCCCTCAGACAAGCACTTCTTGTCTGCTGTTCATCTGCTTTACACGTTATCAACAAGGTTCCCAGAGTCATGTGTTGCTAAGAAACCCTCCATTTGGACATCAGCAGACTGTCACTGCGTGTCTCATGATCACACCTAGCGGGAGTCGGCAGACACTCAGCTGGCTAAGCGCATAACAGAGGGTGGACTGGCCAATGATTGAGCTGCCACTGGCTGGTTTTGCTTGTGGCTAAAAGAGACTGAGAAAACGTGTTTAAAGTGCTAGAAAATAGCAAGATGGGGTCGAAGAAGGAGACGATCTTTTACATATGCTTCTTCGACCCCACCTTGCTATTTTCTAGCACTTTAAAAGGGAGATAGAGGAACAGAGAGGCATGCTAACAGGTTCAGAGAAGAGTCTTAGTGACCGCGTTGACATGGACTCAGGTAACCAGGTTACAGTCTGCTGTCTCGGGAAAGCTGATTTCTTAAGTGTCATGTAAACAGGAAAAAGTGTCCCGCCCCAGTGTCCCCGTTACAGACCTGTGGATATAACCTCCCATATCATGAAAGTGTTGGAGAGAATGGTCCTGGACTTCCTCTGGGCCCTGGTGAAACTCTCCCTCCATTTTGCTTATTAGCCTCAACTGGGGGTGGAGGACGCTCTTATCCACCTGCTTCACCACATCTACACTCAGCTGGACAAGCCTGGGGGGTCTGTAAGGATTATGTTCTTTGACTTCTCTAGTGCTTTTAAAATCCAGCCTGTCCTGCTTGGGGACAAATTAAAGAGGATGCTCGTTGAGACCCCCATGGTTCCTCAGTGACCAACCCCAGTATGTCCGTCTGCAGAACTGTGAGTCTGACACTTTGACCTGCAGCACAGCTGCTCCGCAAGGGACAGTTCTATCTCCCTTTCTCTTCACCCAATATACCTCTGAGTTCAGGTACAACTCAGAGTTCTGCCAGCTTCAGAAGCGTTTTGGTGACTCTGCGGTTGCAGATGTTTTGAGTCTGTGGTAGCCAGCTGCATCTTCTACACTTTGGTTTGCTGGGGAAGCAATGTGATAATATAAGTGGCAGACAGACAAACTAATAAGGAGGACTGGTTCTGTTTGGGGGGAGAAGCTGGACCCTCTGCAAGTTGTGGCTGAGAGGAGGATGTTGTCCAAACTCCTCTCAATCCTGGACAATCCCTTCCACCGCCTCCACTGTGCGCTGGCTGCACAGAGGAGCACTTTCAGCCAGAGACTGAGACACAGTCAAGTGCTCCACAGAACGCCCAGTAGCGATTAAACTGTCCAACTCATCCCCCTTCTGTAAAAAGTCGCGGGACTAAATGGTCAAAATGGACAAATAGTATTGTTTTTATTTCATTTATCATATTTATTTTGTTTATTTTTACTCCTCAAGCTGGGTTTTTTCTTACCTATTGAACAGTGTTTTGTACTAATAGTTATTGATAACTAATAACTAGTTGTTATTGATTTGGTTTGGTTTGGTGGAAGTTTTTCCTTTCTTTTCTACTTTTCACATGGAGAGCAGCTGTAACAAGGCAACACAATTTCCCTATGTGATCAATAAAGTTGTTTGAGTCTTGAATTTTGAATCTAATTGGCTTTCTCCAAGTGTGCATGTGCGCAACCAAAGGATGCAGATCAGCTGCATGCTGCTGAGAGAATGAATGAAAGGACAGATGAGTTAAATGGGCTATGCCGCCTCATTTTTAAAAGTCCAAAGGTCCAAAGTTCAGACAGAAATTTTCATTTACACAAAGTCTAAATAAGTCACTTTCCCCAGTGTATTTATAAGATTCAGACTGTTGTGGATCAGCTTAATGTGTCTTTCCTTGTTCTCCCCCTGCGCTGATCACCCTGCTGCGACACAAGCACACACACTCAGAAAGAGAGAAAAGTTAAAAAGCAGCGGCTTCCATCATTCTACAGGCTTCTAAAATAAGTCCGAGGGGGAGGGGAAATCAGGTTGCTCTTCCGATGCATGTATACGCAGATTTCTTGTAACCAGGTTACTGAAGTGCGTGTAAACACCAAATAAACCAGAGAAAGCTGATTTCCTCTGAGTAACCCGGTTTCTTAAGTGCAATCAGAGCTGCTGTGCCTCGCCCAGTGCACCACAGCCACAAACAAAGGGCAGGGGAAGAACAGAGAAGGTCTCTGACCCTTGCTGGGAAACCCTCTGATGACCTAGGAGAGACAGGAAACAGGAAGTGTAACCTCTAAGCCCTTTGGGGGCTGGGGGGGTCCTGTTACATAACAAAATGTGACAGTGCCCAGTGACAACAAGCTCAGGATGTGTGGATCAGCTCGGCTGATCCACACATCAGGAAACCGCAATTGTTCACATCTCTGCCCACTGATTGAAAAAGGAAATACAAGGCTGCAAAAAAATATCAGATGGCGATAATGAAAAGCCCCAAGAGACAGACACAGGTGAAAACAGTTTATGCTGCAGTGCCTGGTTAGAGAGCCTGGTGCCTGGCTTGTGCATCGCGGTTTTTATAAGCTTGCTGTGTGATAATTACACCCAGTTGGGTGGCAGTGGTGGGGGACCAAAGGGGCAGAGTGGGTAGAGAGAGGCGTCCTTGGCTCCAGCCTTGGGGCTGAGGGTGGGGAGAAAGCAGGGAAGGGGAAATAGAGGTGGAGGTAAGGAGGTAAGTAGGAATGGGTGTTAGTGGTAGAGGGGATGGTTGGGCCTCATTAGCAGGCAGACTAATTGGGAAAAAAAGGGCCCTCACATGCTCCGTCTGACCTCCCAGCCAGCAGGGGAGAAAGCTCGGGTGGGAGAGCAGTCTGTGGGGAGGATTCCTAAAGTTAAGGAACCATAACTCCTCATAACTCCTCTAATCCTAAACACACCACAAAGTCAAAAATCTCCATGTGTGGTGATCTAACAGGGATACTGACTCTGTGTGCACAAATGTCCTATAGCCCCTCAGAGGTTTACACCAGGCGTCACACTGCATTTAAAGGACCCTCGTGGCTTACACTGTAAACAAACATAGTGGCATTACAGCCCTTCTTCCTCCTACGCTTTCAGAGCAGTTGCACATCACACACATAAAAACGTGTAGGGCAAGAGGACAAAGGCCCTGAGGGGGTATATTAAGTAACACTTCAAAAACCTTCAGTAAATAACATCAAAAAGAAGTCAGCCTCTTTGACAGGAGTGAGCATAATGGCTCGGGTTGGCAAGTGTAAGTTTACAAAACAGCAGGCCTTGTATGACACCCATGGTGTACATTAGTCTGACTATAAGCCGACCCTTTAGGAAAAGACCACTTGCTGGCCTTGCCATAAAGCAGCTTCCACCTATCTTGACTTTAACTATGATACATATTGCACTGCCTTTATCTATACATTTCAAAGTGTATTTGAAGTGTTGCTATATTTTGCACCCACATGTCTGCTTATATTGTATATCACTGCTGTATATGAGCTGGAAATGTGTTTTAGTTGTAGTCCTAACAATGCGTGTGAAAGATTAACTGCTGCAAGTGTGCACAGTAAAAAGTGTCGTAGCTTAAGTGCATGTGTGAGTTATATATTAAATGGTGTATTCTGTGTGAGCACGAGGTGTTTAGCGCATGCTGCCCAGCCTCTGCAGGCTCAGAGGAAGTGAGACTGCATGATGGAATTTGTGGCGCTCGGGATCTGGTTTATTTTCCACTCTGGATTCCTGTCCTACCTGCAAAGTTTTCCCAGGTTCTGGATTCAATTAGGGTGGGAAGCTGGGAAGAGACGGAGGGGACCTTAAGGGTTTAGGGGTGGGAGAGAGGGGGCTAGAGGAGTGGAGGGCGACAGAGCTGGAGCCTGTCACACACAACTCAGCACAGCTGGGGAGATGGAAAGAAAGGCAATGGACTGTGAGAGACAGAAATGGTGAAAGTAAAAGCTTAGACATTGAAATGACATGCTACAAATAAAAGCTTTGGCTGGGAGATAAAGATACTTGGGAGCAATTTTAACAGTATAATGTGAAATAATTGTTGTTTTGCTGAAAGGGATTCATAAAAATGCTCAACAAATATGTCTTTCATGTCTGTGGTGTTCTACATGGATCTGTCCAAAGAGTTTCATATAGCCAAGAAGAGGCTGTCAGAATAATCCCAGGAGTTCTGACCCTACAAATGGCAAACTCATCTGACAAATGAGCGGGAAATGCTCTGTAATCAAAGACCAATCACATAATTGCTCTATTTTGCCACTAGCTTAACCATCTCCTGTGAGATTAGTTGTTCAGAGGAGAAACCCAATACTCTGGGAAGTTAAACAGATGTGCAGACAAACAAACTCATCTCTCAAGAACGAGAGCACATCATCAAAATAATATGTTCTAATTTAAGAGGCTCCAGATATGTCCTCCCATGTGGGAACTCACTTGGCTGGTGTTATAGCGGGTGTAATAGCACCGTTACAGAAAACTCCAAGGAATATCATCAACTTGACGTCACGGACTAGAAGGGCATGTTGAAGTGCACTTATCTTAATCAGCTTTATCATGCTGCCTATACAAGTCCCAGCGCACAGACCTGACCTCACACAAGAATTTGTTACACGGTGTAAGCATGCACAAAAAATGTCCGTGGCTCCTCACAGTCCTGCACTGTTTAAAGATTCCAAGTCAAGAAGTAATAAGTGAAGCAGAAGGCCCTTTCCCTTCATCCATTTATAGTGAACAGTTCACTTAAGACTTGGCCATGGCTCAGTCATGACATCAGCTGCTTTAGGCGTGAGAAAATGTTGTTTTATAAGCGGAGGCGATGAGCTCTAGGTTTTTTCCCCCTTCTTTTTGTGTTTAGTTTAGCAGCACAGAGGCACAGAGGCAAGGGTCTCTCTGCCAGACTGTCTCAGTATCTGCTGATACTCTGCTGCACACTGACAACGTGAGAAATGACACATTTCCCCTGCAAAGTTGCATTTCACAGAGCCATCATCACGGAGCGCTTAGGAGTGCAGGAAGGAAACATCAGGGGGATTAGAGTTGGAAGGAAGTGGATTCTTTGGAGGGGTCCTATGTTCCCCGCACTGTTGGCGAGTGTAGCCCCCATATTTTATGACACAGTCTCACATAATGCAGGCTGGGACTGGTTAGAAAGTGGGTCAGAACAAACTGGAAGAAACATTGATTGTGTTAACCGCTGAGCCAAAGCAGAAACCATTCACTGAAATTAAGTGCAGCATAACGGAGCCTTACAGGACTTGTAAAGACCCGTATACAAAGTGACCCACGTCCTGAAAGTGGAGCTGAAAGCATATAAAGGACAATACGCCTGCAGCCCTGAACACTTTGAAAATCACAGAAGACATCATAAAGCTGAAATGGTGCAGTTTTTAATCAGCATGGCCCTGGTTAACTACCAGGAACATTACACATACCACACTGTTGGCCCATCCTCATACACTCTGCATATAAACAGGGCCAAGGCAGATGAAAGTAATTGTCTGTGAGTTGTGGCCCACTCTCTTACATCAGGTTGGTTAATTAGTCCATTTGCTTTTAATACTGCAACATCCAGTGGTGTTGGTTGTTCAATTGGCGGGGAGGTGGAGACCTTGTAAAGCTGCTTTTAACTAAACATCGCTTTCTGCAGAGGTTTTTTACAACATGCCAGCTCATTGCAGCAAAGACCATGAAACACTGCATAGAGTGAGCAGACACATTTAGCAGCATTGTAACATTAAAGTTGCACATTTTGTGTGAAATGTTTTTGTCACATTAGCGTTAAGGATCTTTAGTGTTGGTATGTCAAACCACTACTGACGCATCTATACAGTGACTGGATGACCCACTCACCACCCTCAGTGTCTTATCTAATGCTGTCATCATGGTGGACATTAAATACTTCCACCAGCCTCAACTGTAGTTTTTGCAATGCTAACATGCTGACCTAAGATGGGCAACATATATTATATATTCTCATTGTAAGCATGAAAAAAACCCACCAGACTTAAAGCTAAAATATGCAACTTAAGCTACTGCCCTTAAACGACAAAATCTTTTCACTCTGCTCTACCCAGCTCTCCCTTTCCCTGCTATGCTGCACTCTGCTATGCTTCCTTATTTTCCTTAATCCCTCTATGTTTGCAGATCATCCATTCCTGCCTCCCAGCTCCCCCACACACACGAATGAGGATAAAATTAAACAATTCAATGAGTCTTCCAGACTTTCCTAATGAGATTTGGACAAAAAAAACACAAATCAGTTTCAATGAGTTTGTAATAATCAGAAAAACATATTCACCATTTTATAGCAGCTCATTTGCAATATTTTTATTTTTTTCATTTTTTTCTGCTTATCCCGTGAGTTCAGGGTCAGTTCAGCGGATCATTGTCCGCATGGTGATTTGGCACAGTTTGCCCTTCCTGACGCAACCCTCCCCAATTTCTACCGGGCTTGGACCGGCACTGCACACCTGGGGAAGGGAATGGGCCGTTAAGGGTTCAGTGTCTTGCCCGGAGACACTTCGACATATAGCCTGAACCGGGGATCGAACCACTGACCCTGTGGTCCGTGGACGACTGCCTGACCACAGCTGCTACAGCTGCTCATTTGCAATGATTGTCTATAACAAAAATCCGTTTTTTGCCTCACTGCCCACTTATTTACTATGATCTGCACAGGGCTCCAGATAGTCCTACAAACAATTAAGATTGTTCTAAAACTCACTAATCAAGCAGAAATTGTTTGAAATTCTCTGATTAGTTAGAAGTACAAGCCTTGCACTGCTTCAAAGGGTCTGGAGCATATTATTATGAAAAAACAGATTAAAAACCGCTGCCTACTTTAACTTGACTTTCAGCCTCACAGAGCTGTAGGCTCTAAAGTTATGTTCTTTAGTAGTAAACACTAAACTAGCTTGTAAACTTTAAAGCAGAATAAATATTACCAATGTTAATACTAAATACCAGGAACAATTTACAACATTATGAAAACATTAACATCAGTGGCAACAAAGTAATACTGTAAACTTCATAAAGATTGACTTTACTTGACTTTGTTTATTTTACACACCCCACTATAGTGATGATCTGTAGCAAAAATATTGGTGTAATGTGATCTCTCATAAAAAAGTATGCTGTCATAAAAAACTTTACTGTGCATTAACAATGCAATCAAGCTCAGCCACTCTACTGTCAGATGTTAATCCAGCTCATTGAAGTCGAGATCTTAAGGGAAGTTGGGGTTCAAGCAGAAAATGTGCTCTAGTCCTTTGTATGGTAATTAGATATGGGATTAAAAGTTCCCATGTGAAAAGTCAATCTGCATAAATTTCAGGTATTTGTAAACAAAATGAAAACTCCAAGTATACATATGGACACATGCATACCACATGAGAACTGCATTAGGTCACTGAAAAAATCGAATTTGACCGTGTCCATATTTCTAAGAGATTGTCTCAATGTCTGTAACACAATGAGCTCAGTCATTTCACCAAACAGCATTTTCTTGCAGAATCTCATCAAAAACCTATCAGGAACCTGATCCACATGGTAAACAGTCTGCACTGCAGCAGCTCTGCTTGTAATCATATGGGTTGAAATGTTTGTCCCTGTCAGAACAGGAAGTTTTGAAAGGCTTATTTCATTAGAGAAAGACTGTGTGTACATTCCCGGAGTTCTGTGTGCCATCATTCCTCGTGGTAACAACTTTGTTATATAACAAAATTGAACAAAGACATGCAGCTAGATGATCAGACAGAATATAAAGATCTTTCAGCTTAGCCAAACTAATTTGGAAAAGAAAATAAAGCCAATCAGTAAAATTATTACTCAATCTCTCCATTGTAAACATGCATCATAGTCCACAATCCAACATCCTGGTTCATCTTTAAGTTGTGCTTCAGTATTGTGCTGTCAGGAATTATTACTGACATTGGCAGGATGGCCAAGATAAAAGATAAAGACATTTTATAACATGCCGTTTTTTTCAAAACCCTTATAAACATTTAGTGCCAGATCCAGTCTGAGTCATGTGTGGGGGATTTCGAAGGAAACACACCATACATCTGTCGAAAGCATTGCTCTTCTCACTCCTTACAACAGGACTAAGCATGAGGTAATACAAAAAAATCTAACAGAAAAAATGACAATGTCTTAATCATAGCCCCCCTGTATTTTTCTTGGAGGTCTCTGGTTGTCAGAGTGCGAGCAGAGGAAGGTCCACAGTTGCTCCTTAGATCTCTTAGGTTGTTTAAACAGGAAAGACGGATTGTAATCATGTGAGACAGGCCTGCAGCACTCAGAAGCTCATGCACAAAGACAAAAGCATCAAACACACTTTACTACTAGACTGTATGTGTCTGTTGGGGGGGGGGGGGGGGGGGGGAGTTAAAGGTGGTCAGCAGAAATCCAAAGCGTTGACAGCTACAAGCGCAACCACCAGGAACCAGGAAATACAGAAAGATCTGAGGGCTGATACATCTACTTGCAGAGATTGACTTTGAGCCTACATGCAAGCATCTCTGCACTCAGCTAGCCCACTCCAAAAAGTGGTTTCCATGGTGATGGCAGTAGCTAAAAAGGGGGCTTCGGCCTTGACGACAGCTGGAACGTACTGTGGATGGAAGACATAATTCCTGTCTTTCACAACAACCCCCATCACCCTCACAAAACATGTAATCGTCTATTTGTTGATGGCTATGTGTTTTGGGGTTTTTTTTCTTTGTGGAGCAGTGAAAATCACACACAATGCATAATGTCTGTTCAGAAACGAAAACTTAAACCTGATTTGTTTAAAACGTTTTCAACATCACCTAAATAGCGCTCAGTTGTGAACTAAAATGAGGTACTGATCGCTAGATAAACTCTTCAGACGCCTTCACTTGTGTCCATAGGGAGACAGAAAATATTTGAAGTGTCAACTTACAGAAAAAGACACAGTTAAACACAAAAGCTCCCAGGAATGAAGTGGTGCAAGCGCACACTTAAAAATACGCTCACACAGCTCACCTGGTTGATGTGTTTGAGTTTGTCTATGATCTGACTGATGATTGGCTCAGGAGGCTTGTTGCTTCGAGACTCTGAGCTGGGGTGCAGTCGCTTCAGGCCAGGCCCAGGAAACCTGATGGGACCAGGAGAAAAAGTTCTTATGTTAGAAACATTGATGAAAGTCTGATGAGTGGAAGTGGAAGTGAAGCAAACTGGAGCTCCATCACTGCAAACAAGGCGTTTATCACCATCTAGTGTTGGTAAAATGAACGACAACTCTTCTGTGATTGGTTTGTGGGCAAATCTTCAGGGCTGGAAAGTGAATGTGTAACTCAACCCTGACCAAAGGGCCTTAGAGACGTCTATAAAGGTAAATAGACATGAACATTTTACAATAATTCAAATACTAGACATACTTACCATAACCCATATTAAACATACTTGTAGTATTTCAAGCATCATGTTCAAAAGTAGTAATCATGATGCAAACTAATATTATTGCAGGAATCAGATCTACATTTTAATTTGGAGATTTTTGAGGTCAATAAACACTTTTTTTTTTAAATTTTCAGTTAGTGTTTTTTTAGTCATTAGCAAAGATTTGTCCTCCTTCAGAGAGAATGTTATATTTAAGTGTGACCAGCCTACAGGCAGGTGCTTACATGTCTCTATGTGTAACTGAGGAAACGCCGTTCTGTTGACATCTGTGTATGTTATCAAGAGGAGGAGCCAAAGCGTCTGAAAGCTAGATTTCTCTCCAGTTGTTTACTTTCATGTTGAGACCTTCCTGCAGGTGTTCCTTCATTTTTGGCAGTGCTGCAGCTCTGGGGAGGAGACTACTGCTGCACACACACACACACACACGAGACAAGCGTGTTTGGATGAAGCAGAGTCAGGACAGACAACACATCTTCCCCAAGCACCACAGTGTTATGAGTTGTGGTAAGGGCAGAGGTCACATCACAGTGTAAATGCCGTCTGCTATATTGCTGCAAATGTTGGAAAGATGAAGGACAAATGGGTTGGCGAGGGGGAAAATTATTTTCTGAGAAAAGGTTAGTAGAGAGAGAGGGGCCTTGAAAAAAATGTCTGTGTGTGTGTGCAAAGCATGAGGTCATACTCTGTTCTCATCTCTGTGACAGAGCCCTGAGCACCCACACACTGCCAAACACACATAAACACCTTTCACCTACCACCGCAATTTATCAGTCTTTCCTTCTGCCCTAAGTCAGACTTTTCATTAAACTCAAATTACATTTCCCCAGTTATTTATTCTTCTTATTAGCTATGATCTCACCCCCTCTCCATTGCTAATTGTCACATTAATAATGGAAAGAGAAGTGTGATCTATTAGGTAGAAGAGAAGAGGAAATTTGGGTTTAGGAAGGAGGTCTAGAGGAGGGAGATTTTGACTGAGGATAAGGAACCAATGTGGCTTAGTGTTTCACACGATAGATGCCAGTCTGATAATTTTACTGAGACATTATTTAGCATGTGTTAAACTGTTTTTCCCTGCTGATAGTTTCAGTTTTCTGTTTGGAGTTCGTTATCCGATCGTTTATTATTTTTCACTGCAAGCAGACCTGATCAGATCACTTAACTACAGTGATAGCTTAATCTAATCTAACACCAATTAGTATGCTATTAGGTTCCGTCTGGATGAGAGAACAAATAACAGAAACCTAAGAGACTCAGAGGGTCAGATGTAGGGAGAGCACATAATGGAGTAGTTCACACCACCTGATTTCACACAAACATGGTAAAAGATCAAAGAGTTTAGTGTGTTAAGAGTGGGAGCGTTACTCTTAAGGCATCGCCTGCTTACATGTCATATCCTGTTGAACAATAATCAACTAAGAATCAAATTTAAATGATTTCATTCACAAAGCTGTGATGGACTGTGCGACAACGGCTAAGCTGCTGGTGTTTGCTTTTGAAATAACATAAAAGCTTCCCCAGGGGTTTTAATGGTTTTGGGTTTCTTTCTTTCGATCTGCTTATCTTAATGGAACTTCTAATGTGTGTAGACACGTGAAAGCTGTCTTTTTCTTTTTCTTTTACATAGTACTGGCAAAGTTCTAAGGATTTAATATTGATCTGTTCATGCTTTAATGCTAAAATCTCAACAACCATTGAATGAATTGCCATGAAGTTTACTATGCCACCATAGTTTTCCTGCTGTGCCATCAGTGGGTTTGTATTTGTGTTTTTACACCATCAGTAGCTGGAATGGATAGATCACCATGAAATTTACTGATAAGTTCTGCTGGGAAGTAATTGTAATCATTTTGGTGATGCCTTAACTTTTCCTCTAATGCCAGTATAAAGTCAAAATGATATTTAATGAGTGGAAGTATCCATCCATCCATTATCTGTAACTGCTTATCTTGTATAGGGTCCGAGGGGGAGGGGTTATCCCAGCTGCCATAGGGAGACAGGCAGGTTTACACACTCACATTTATTTAAAAAGCATTCCCATCAACTTCAGCTGCAATTAGCGGAGGTTCTCAGTACAAAAGGTTCCTACAATCAATGAACTTCTCTTTCTTTCCAGTCTTGTTGCAAATATCCATGTCCATTTATATGTCCAGCTAAATGTAACTTCAAACTGTCAGCTTAAAACTTCACCTTTGACTTTGGTTTATAATTGCAACTCAGTTT
This sequence comes from Channa argus, assembly GCF_033026475.1. Taxonomy (NCBI): domain Eukaryota; kingdom Metazoa; phylum Chordata; class Actinopteri; order Anabantiformes; family Channidae; genus Channa; species Channa argus. The sequence goes on from NC_090206.1 coordinate 7,185,484, forward strand.
TGTTCTAACAGTGGGTTTAATATCTGCATCTGTTAAAAATTTGCCTTTTGAGCCAACACTGACACATTTACAGACATACTGTAATACTGTAATACACCTGCCACTCATTGATAGCCCCAATGCAGAGACAGAGTTATTGGGCGTTATGAACCATAGTACAAGTGAAATGTTGTTGTAACTTTATATAACTAGTAAGTGTTTTACAAAGAAAGGCTGAAAGTAAAAAAACATCAGGCTACCAACGTCAAAAGAAAAATTACAGCACTTACCCTCTATTAATTTTCATACGCTCTCTAAATGAAATGTTCACAGTTGACACAGTATCTTGTTTTTATCAGTTATCACACACATGCATGAGTTTATGCTGGCATTAGATCCAAAAGAGCAAATAGAAATGTAATGTTTTGACTTTGCCACAGCTTCCATCTATTATCACAGTTATCAGTGTAACAGTCTTTGATGTGGTGAAAAGTATTGCTCGTCTGATCTTGGCTCCAGGTGGGATAGTAAATACGACTGATAAAAAGCGCTACATTTAGCTCCAAAGATTACTACTCAAGTATCCAAGACATTTAGTACCCAGCCCCTCAAGCACCTAACCCGCCCCACCCACCCAATCTAAATTTATCTGCATGAGACAATATGAGAATAAATGCTATGCTTGGCTCTGGAGAAGGTCCTATCTTGGGAGATAATGGAAGATGATCCAGAACAAATCTCGCAGCAAACATGTACCCAGAGTGAATCTGCAGGCATATGCCCTCGCAGATGACACAGAGAATTGCTTGCCGCAAGACACTGTAATCTCTCCATCACTTTGTCTCCTTCCCTGTCTGTCCCCGCACCTTTCTATCGCACTGTTTGGTCCAACTTGTAATCATCCCCTTAGGACAGCTCTGCTCCTTTCCCAACCTGATGTCTGCTTAGATTGAGGCTCTTTTCTATCTGTGTGACAGACTCTGTGCGAAGGCACAGCTTATATTTTCAGTCCTCAGCTGGAAGGGCAAAATATTAACCTCCAGCACTTCTCATCTGAAATGTGCGTTTTCTGCATTGATTAAACTTTACACATCATTGACAACGAAAAAAAAAAGAAAAAAGGATGATATCTATAACTATCTAAGCCAAATTGAAATTGGGTGTAGACAGAAAGGAGGAAGTTATGATGTGTGGAGCCAAAAGGGTGAAGTGAAATACTGCGTAAACCAAATGAGGTTTTGCAGGGTGCACAGGAGATGCTGGATGAAAGAGGAGAGAACGATCGAACGGCAATTAACTAAGCGAGAAGAAGGTGACAGCACACCTGACATTAATAACATCCCATAGAGCCAAAGTCAAGATTTACACTCACACTCAGTGGGAAAGGGGGCCCCTGTGTGAAGCTCATCAGCTCTGGGCAAATTTACCCTTCAACTCACCTACACACTTCTAGATGTGACGCTGGAGCACTGGGAATTCAAGAATCAGAGTAGACTATTTGTATAACCAATCGTTTAGAAAACCAATAAGCCTGAGCAGGACCATTCTGAGCTAGAGGGCAGATTTGTCTGTGTGTGCGACTGGGTTTTATAGTTGTAAAAGCAAATGAGATTTGGGTTTACCTGTCTGTCATTTCCTGCCCATTCCAGCAGAGGGAGTGGTTGGCTGGTGCCGGCTCACGGCTGCACAACGCCTCCCCGAGACCGCTGTAGAAGGAGCTGAAGCCTTTCAGGCTGGATATGAACTCCCTGAAGTAAGTAACGATAAGAAACACATAAAGCGACAAAGACTAACACTTCTGAAAAAGACGTGCATTACTCAGCAGGAAGAAGAGCAGAAATGGTCCTGCAGAAAGAGATGGAGAGAAACAAAGAAAGACAGACGAGAAGAGGCAGAGATAAAATAGGAGAAGGAATTCAGCTTGACAACAGTGAAAGAAAGTCAATCAGATCACCTCAAGAAAGGGAGACCAATAGAGGCTAGAACAAGCAGTGTGTCTACTCCTAATTGACATTAATCTGCCCATTGTACTGAAGAGGCCAGCAGCCCCACTGGGCATTATTACACTGCTCATTTAAACTTGTTACTGCATCAAGGGTGTGTGTCAGGCACATACTGCCCCTTTAGTGGTGTGGAGAGCGAGCGATGCTTCATCAGCTGAAGGATTTCCTCACCTGCGGAGGCCGGCCAGAGTTTCGTCCGCGTCTGAGGAGGGGGGCTGTGCGTTGCGAGCAACAGGGGCAATGGGAGGCTTGGGAGGAGGGGGTACGACCGAGCGAGAGGCTCGCTGAGGAGTGTGTCCACACATTCCACTCACCTGCAGTAGAGAGAGACGGGGAAAGTGAGAAGCTTAGTGAGGGCTGAGCGAGTGATTCATTTCACCCCAAACCTATTCACCTACCTGCTGTTTCAATGCTCCCACTTCCTGACTCCAGGCCTGTTTTTTCTAACTCTTAATAGCATGACAGTAAGAGCCTATCAAAAGCTAAATTGCTTGTCTTTCTCAGCTGAGCCCCTTTGCAAATTGTCATGTGTTTGGGTTTGTTTATATATTGGGAAGGGATGAAAGTTCAGCAGACAGAGGGGTGTGTGTGTGTGTGTGTGTGTGTGTGTGTAAGGGGACGATTTGCATAACAAACAAGTCATTGTATAATCTGCCAGCCTTGTTCGAATTTGCAATCATAACCCTCAAAAAACGTGAGCATGAAAACAAGACCTCTCGTTTGCGTCTTCTTTGCCCATAAATGCCACTGTGTTTCCACTCAGGACAACACAACAATAATAAATAAGAAGTCCCTCTCTGTCTCTCAGAGATAATGGTCCTGGCACATTCTTTTCAGGTGCAATAAAAATGCAAATAGCTGTTAATGTTTAGCTTGTGGTTTAATGATTTGTCGGTGGTTTAATTTCCCTCGGGGATACTGGCAGGGGCTTAATTCTTCCATGTACTGTTAACAGCTAATTGTGTCCAGCTCCCCTTTAAGTGAAAAGGCTGGCACCACCACTGCTGAATATTGATGAGACCTGATAGAGCAGCACTGGACATCTTCATCTGGTGAAGGCCACATGCACACACACACACAAATGCGTGTACTGCATGCATGCTGACACACAGAAATGCTGATCTAATGTAAAACAGAATCATCAGGGTTAATCAGTAAAGCCTTGTCATCCAAGGATGCAGCAATAGCCACAGCAAAAACATCTCCGTACACACACACACACACACACTCACACACAAACAAATATACACAATCTTAATTGTCACAGATGGTTGAGTTCTTCTGCACCAGGCACTCACTAATGCCCAACCTCCCTGACTAGCCATCTCCACTAATACCCCCCTCCTGTGTACTTGGAGGAAATCGCAGACACAAACCATGACACACACATACACACATGGACACACAAACACACACACAGCCCATTGTCTCTACTTTCCCGTTCCCTCCACATCTTCCTCTAGTGCAATGCTCCCCTTCTCTTTCGCCTGCAGCGAGTGCTGGCGCTCCCACAGGCCATGATTAATGTGATTGGGACCGCGTTCCTCTTTTTGTTTGTATGTTCCCAGGTAGCCATAGGGGAGTTGTGGCACAAGGGAAAGACTGATTCAGCGCGCGGGCTCCTCCGGCACGCCCCCCACCCCAACCCACCCGCCGATTGTTTCCGGATTCTTAAAGGAAAGGGCTCATTAGTGGTGTATTAAAATCACCCAGGGCTGGACTAACACAACCTAAAGGAGAGTCTGCAGATAAAGCCTGCCTCAGCGTGAGAGCTCAGAAATATCTGCACACTTTTATCTGCACTGAGCAGCCTGCCGCTCTAAGAGGGAGAGGTGCTGACGGCCAGTAATACAACATACACACACACACACACCACACGTTCACCACTCACACACCTGCATCTCAGGTTCCATGTGGTTCTCTGCTTGTGCAAACAGTGTGTAAAGATAAACCCAAAACAAATCGGTGATGGTGCATGTGGACTCTGACACTCTATGTGTATAATCAGGCTTATGCATTCATTCCGAACACAAGTCTTTATTAATTAGCAAACACTTTTATTAAAAAAAGTGACACATCTAATGCTTTAAAGATGGCCGATTGACATGCACAGGTGTAACAACATATTGAAGAGTATTTGGTGAGTAATATTTGTGTTCCAGGGGAGTTGAGGCTCAGGGGAGAGACTGAGTCAGCACTCAGTCCTCCTCCTCCTCCACCCCCTCCTCTCTGCATTGTTGTCCCAAGCATAAGAACTGACTTCTGCTGAAACGCACACATTAGAGGAATCCTATTTCAGCCGAGGCCCTTTGAAACATGAAGAGAAGGTGAAATAAAAATAAGATAAAAGTGGTGATAAACGTGATACCAGACAGCTACCATGATTATATATCATGTGATGTCTGGGCTGGGATTGAAAAATTGTATGCAACAAAATCTTAGTTGAATGTGTTGTATATTATTTAAAATGCATTGCTATTTTGTAAAGGTAAACAAGGATTATTTAAATTTAATCTCTAAATCTCACTAATCTGGTCTTCCCAGTACAGTTATTCAGTAAAGCTACGAATTCAGTTTTAAACAAAACAAATCAGAAAATATTTAAAAGTTGTCCTGTAACGTAAAACCTAAAAAGTCAGCACTATACACAAAGATGAGCGAATACTAAGCTCAAGCCCGCTTTATAGTTGAGAATGGTAATCTCACTGAAGGAGATGATGTGTTGCCCAGACTCGACTTTTAAATAAGACATTTGCTGTTTGCACATCAAGGTTACAGAGACACTTGTAGAAAATGGATTTCACACTTCTCAATCCCAGTCCTGCAATTCCTGAAGCATTCAGAGCTGTGAAAAGATATTAAGGCAAGATGACTTTTTGATTTTATAGACACTTTTCAGATGCAGATGAAACTGAGAGATTTGAGAATCTAAATGATGTTTTATTCAAAGGGAGATAGAAAACAGGTATAAAGCATGAGATTCTTCCTTCAAGAGGTGCAAAGAGGAACAAATTGGCTGAACTAGAAGAGCGGTCCTCTCTGTTCTCATCAAAATGATAGACCATACATGTGGAGACTGTAACTGCGTAGGACTTAATCTTACTTTCATCTGAATATAGCAGACATGTAGTTTGCTTTGGTGTCAAAAGTGCTGTAGTTAACATGTGACAATACATCTCTTTGACCCATCAGGTGTGACAGCGCTGTGAGGACCCAGCCCAGGCACATGATGTGGCTCTACATCAAGTTCAAGAACCTATATTATGCTATTGTAATATAATTATGCTATTTTCTGAAGAGTTTTGAGAGTGTTCTTGCACAGTGGAAGCACTTTCCAGGAACACGTTGGATTAGAGAAGCTATTGTTCAAAACTGAAAGAAATATGTTAAGAAATTTTTCTGTTTAAATGTTTGATCGTGAAAATGTAGTTTTCACTGATGTACAGTAATATAGATTGTTTCTGCTGTGTTAATTTGATGTATTTCTGTAAAAATACGTTGGTCTGGTGGCTTTCTAAAGAACATTTACCCGCCGCGTAGAAAATAAAATACCATTTGGGTTGCATTATGCATGCGTAGCACAAACTGACCTGTGGGCGGTGTAGACAGGCAGCTACATCGATCCAGATAGGACAGTGCCAGTTACGTGAAATGCACTTGACACGTGTGTCTGAACATCGCGACTGAAATGCTTTGGTGAATTCACAGCATAAGGCCAAGGTGGAAACAGAACTCAGGACAACTAGTACAAGCTGTGACAGAACCAGCTGACAGCTGACAGTCGGCCAGTGTCAGGCCGTTGTAGAGTGTCTGTCGGCACCAGTCGGCTACCCGCTGCCCATTTTTTCAATCAATTTGATGTGTGAAATTGGTGTTGGTAAATGAGACCATTCAAACTGTCTGTTTAGCTCAGTGAAACAGTGCAGAAGTGACCAAAGTCCAAGTTGTAACTTCTTGGAGATATCGTGGATCTGAAGTATTTAAAAACCACCTGTTTTGAGCCAGAGTGGAGTGAAAACCATAAGCTAACACTACTGTGTTTACAGTTTGTTTATCTGCGATCCCAGGTCTTCATCTTTGTCTTCCTCTCAGAAAAGTTCAGGAGGTGGACTCTTCATTGTGTGTTATAGTGCCCATCGTTGGCCCAGACGGAGTCGACTCGAGCTGATGCAAGAGCTGGTTCTTTGACATCACATTCGTGTTACAACCTTCCAGGTTTAGATATTGGTTAGTAAGTTCACATAGTGGAAGAGAGTGGAGTGCTTGGCAACCATTCATGCAAAACAATCTGTGATATAGACATGTTCAAGCCCCCTTTTCACCCATAACCCTATATATGTGTATGCTTACACAGCCATATGGTGCTTGTTGTGAATGAGCTGACAACGAACAAATTGTATGTAACTGCTGAGTCTGATTAACTGCCTATTTAACAATTATTTGATTGAGGTTGTGTGTGTATGTGTGTGTCTGTGTGCAAAGGCAACACTAAAGTTGACTTGACAACATCAAGTCAATGTTCAGCTGTGCATTCAAATACACATTAAACAACACATCTGGTGTGTACGGGCTTGCGAAGCTGCAGACTTGAGAGAGTGGCTGGGAGCAATAGAAGATGGTCACCTGGTCGGATGAGTCTCCGCATCATATAAATACATGGGTACCTGCAGGACTGCATTAGGATGGTGGTGGTGATGTTTTTTCTTATTTTAATTTGCACAGGTTGGGCCTTTAAGTTCAGTTAAAACACCATAGTTTATCTTTTATAATTCAAGTATTATACATATTGCTTGAGGATTAATAATTTAGATGACAGGTTACAGTATTTATTAAATTTTGGGGGGATTTATTGCATTTTTGAAAGCTCAAGTGACTTTGCAGTTTGAAAACAGAGCCCGATTCTTGTTTCTCCAGTAGCCTCCATGTTTGAGTGTATTAATAAGTAATAAAAATGCAGCAGAGATTTAATTAGCGCTTGTTTCCTCAATGAAGCAACAGTTTGGGTGTGATTAGATCAGCTTGAGCTATTTTTATGCACAAAGAGAAGACAACAACAAAAAAAAAAGAAAGATGATGAAAACTGTGTTATTGACAAAGAAATGTTAGAGGGACACAAAGAGAAATGTGATATTAGAGTTAGAACTAGGCACCCAACTGTTTTGAGTGTGTAACAATACAAAACTTGTGTACTCTGCGGTATATTTCCTTTAATAATGGTCAGAGCTATCATATTTCTGTCTCAACCTACTTCTCATCTTCAGTTTCAACTGAGGGGTCGCAGGGTGATTGATGTCGCCTCTTCACGCTCCTGTCCTTCGTCCCCTTGGGCTCGCTCTCTCCACACACTTCATTCTTCTTTCTTTTTCACTCGCTCTCTCTTTGTCACTGTTTCTTTCCTCTTTTCTTCCTCCACAGTAACTGGTAAAAATAGAGCTTCATAAATCATGCATCTTCTCTCAGAGCAACATGGAAGAATGAGAGGAGGAGAAATAAATGAACAGGGCAGGGAGGGGCGAAAGAAAGAGAAGGATGTTGGGGATGAGATGTGGAGACAGAGGTGGATGACATCAAACTCCAGGAGTAGGGTTGGAAGTTGTCAGAGGAATAGATTGGAGCAGCAGGGCTCTTGGCTGCCCTCTCCGTCTCTCTGAACATTGTTTGATGCACTCTGGAGCTCCACCAGATGGAAGAAATTAATGTTAACATGCCAGGGAGCGGACTGGCGAACGATAAGTGGTCATCTCGACATGTTTCAAGTCCCCTAGAAGAGATGTCTCTCTAACACCTCGAGAGCTCTTTTACCCAGATACAGTCAATCTGTCTGTCACCTTCAGTAACAGGAGTCTTCACTCTCACTGGAGGGGAGGTTAAGTGAGAGATATGGACCACAGCTACACCTCTTAAACCACAAAACAAGACACAGGACTCTGTCGATCACGCTGTACAAGCATGCTGTACAAAAAACCGTATTCCTAAAAGATTACTTAAGATTTCTTCTTCACAGACAAATGCACAGATGTTGAAACAGAGCTCGGACTGAAAGAAGCAACTAAGCGATTTAACATGCTTTTAGTCCAGGTATCATGTATACTTTACCAAAACCTACGCACAGTAGACTGGACGTTTGGTCACTTGAGCAAAATGTAATTTAAAAAATATGCGCTCATAGGTGCTGTAAACGATTCCTAAATTAAATCTAAGAAGCGGCATGATTAATCCAGACATTTTGTCAGGAACCATTAATGTATTGTCATTTTCTCTATTGACTGGCTGCTGAATGTGACAGTCTTGGCAAACAGCAAGTCAGAGGCTTGTTGCCAAAAGAGAAAACAGAGCAGGAGGAAAGAAACAACACAGTTTGTATGATAGCGAAGAACTTAAAGGAAGTTTGCTAAAAATATTTTGCTATTTATGTTTTATTTGAAAGTCACTCTGCATAGGATTGGAACATTTGAGATTTTGGACACTAAGCTGACCCCTGACCCCTAAGCTTTAATTCCTATTTCACATTGTAGATTCCCGTGTGACGAAAAACAAATGCACTATTCTCCAAACAAAAACATAAGGGTATTTGACTTAGTGCTGCAATTCATTTCTTGTTTATTGGTAATATGGAGGTAAAACTCAACACACACTTGCATTGCTAACATCTTTTATTTTAACATCGTGAGACTCACCACCTGGGGTGGTGATGCTGTGTCAGAGGCCATGGCATCTCATGTGGATGCAAGTTACCCTTTCACATCTCTGATTGGTTAGCAGGCTGAGCCTTGACAAAAACCTTGAGAAGAGAATATTTTTGCACTGCTGCTGTTCAATGAGCCTGAGTCATAGGCTGTGTCGATGGTAACTCTCTTAATAAAGCCATATTTGCATCTTTGGAATCCTGAAAATAAGAGACATTAATATATGGACTATCTCTACAAAAAAAGTTTTTTTTTCTGAAAAGTTAAAATCCTGTAGCTTTAAATGGAAATAATAAAATACTTCACATATTAATTTGAATTCAAAACAACACAATGTCATAAACTGTGTTTTTGTTCACTCAGAAATTCAGATGTACGCATTGGTAAAATCCTGCAAAATCAGTTTAAAACAATCTCCTCTTTTTTAAAATGTTCTCGTGCTTTTCACCAATAATAATGACCAAAAACAGAATAGTGTCTCAACAGTAACTCGTGAATAAGACTGGATTTTTCAGCATGGAGGCTTTTCATATTGTTTCTGCTTCACACTGCATTTCCATATAATATAGGAATGTTTACGCGGTTAATTGGCTAAAACCCACAAACAATTGCAGTCGTGCTTTAATTCCAGAGAAAGATTCCTCATTTGAGGTGAAGTAATCAGGTGTTGTCTAATTCTGGTTGATCTCCTGTGGCTCTTCAGTAAGACAAATTTAGCCTTTTTGGAAACGATCCCTCTGTCCCTTCAATGACACCACTGAGAAAAGAGTGTCTCCGCAAGATTACATTCAAACACTCACACAAACAGAAACAACCTCACCACAGAGCTAACACGACCAGAACAGCTTTAATCCAAGACAGTGGAAGCAGAGTGAGAGCCATAAACACAATGTAAAGTTATCCAGACTGTAGTATGAATAAACTCACAAAAGACTGATTTAATTTTGGATGGAGATCTTTCTCACTTACACACACACACACACAGCGAGAGGAGAACTATTTCCCCAAAGTCAGCGATTCGTGGAGATAGCCACACCCTCATGCTGCAGAGCAAGTGAGGTCAACCTGCGTGTTAATAAATGATGGGTTCTGAGTGGAAACCCGGTTGGTGCTGGGATTTGGGTGTGAGTGAAAAGTTCAGCACATATACCAGAGTAAAAGTACATCCAGGTCTGAAACTCCGGCTGAAAAGTTCCTTCATATTTCATGAGCACTTCTCCCTGACTTCACATGTGGGCTATGAACAAACCTGACGGTTTTATCGCAGTTGAAACCACACATAAAGGGTCACTGCTGCCGGGTTGTCAGGGATTTACTGGAAGAATCTGTCTAGCTGCCTGAAAATGTGCATGCTTGTTCTCCCATCAATTATCTTCCCCTCCTTTATTTCATTCACTTATATTCAATTTATTCCAAGGTGCATTCTTGGTTTAAGGGGAAATAATGTTTTCAATTGAAGTTCTATCTTCTTCTGCGCTGGTGATTTGTTATTGCACATGTATCCATGTGTATCCTTCCTCCCTCAAGTAAGATAATCTATTAAAAAAACAGTTGAAGAATGTCTTTCTTCCTGTTCTTTGTATGTCTCTAAAGGGTTTAAACATAACAACAGTACTACTGTACATCAGCAAATTCAATCAGTAAATAGTTTTCATGCCATTCATGCAAGAAGTCAGCTGCGAGTTCAGGGACTGAAAGTGCATATGCGGCATAGGATGTGACAAACACAGAATCTAATTCTCATCAAATATTGACGTGTTTGCCCACCAACAGGAAATATGTTACTGATGTTATGTGTAGCATGACCTTGAGTGAATGAGAGATGACTATGGTGGTTAGTAGCGGATGTTACCTTAATTGTACTTTTACTGAACTTACATCCATCAAATCTGAAGGCAAAATTACATTAACCCCTATGATGAAAAGTGTTATACAAATAAAGTTTGACTGATTGATTCGGAACATTTCAATCAAACTACTGTGTCTTTTTGGTTTCCTAATTAGCCTTTGTGCATTGTAATTTGATTGTCTCTCCTCTTGGAAAACACTTATGTTTAAAGCACTGTTCTCAGCTTATTAAGTGTATAGTGTGTGTGCCTGTGTGTGTGCACTGCACTCACCAGGGCAGTAAGGCGAGTGCGGGCATTCACAGCGTGCTTGAGAGCCAGTTTGATCATCGAAGGCAGTCTGAGAACAACAGCCTCCATGTCCTGCTCTCCCCTCATCCCACTGGCCAGCTTCCCCAGTCCATCTACATAACTCTTCCAGTGAGGCTGGACCTCGGCTGCTCCCCCCAGGCAACCGTGCATCACCGTCTGACAGAAACCTCGGCAGGCTGGCGGCCCCAGTATGCCCTGGCAATGCGGGCAGTACCACATTCTCAGCAGGGCCCGGCCACAGTCCCGGCCGGGCCGCAGGTGGTCTGTGGTGTTGACAACCTCGATGCCCAGGTTGAGCGCCTGCAGGAAGACCCTTGTGGCAAGGAGCGAGCGAGAGAGACGTGTCATCATCAGTTTGGGATAGACACCAAATGCTCCTGAATCCTTCCAGGCCCCTCTTACACACTCTTCAGATGTAGAGGATATGCTGCCCCCCAGCAGGCGGCGGTATGTGAGGGGGAAGAGGCGACCATAGAACACTGCCACCATGTGGTCCACTGTGGAGTCTGAGCCCAGGATGTACAGGGACATGTCTAGGAAGAGCTGCCCCACCAAGCTCTGAGCCCCGACCCCAAGACCTGGGAACTCGGACTTCAACATGGCCAAGGTGGAGTTACGGCCATGGCGCAGTACCAGGTCAAAGGCCTCTGCAAGAAAGAAAAGCAACAGAAGGAGAATGTTAGCACATCTTTAGTAAGCTGTTGCATTCAGCAGGTAATGTTACGCTCCAGTTAACACAACAACTACGCCTCTCTGTCAAAAATAGGGAGCAATTTAGCTCCAAAACATGAAACACTCAAATAGATGCAATTCCCTCCACCAATCCTATTACTAATGATCAAAGTCTCAGCAAACTTCCCACGCACAGCCTCTCTTTTCCTTTACCCAGATTTTCTCGATACTGGTGTTTTCTTTCATGCACAGAAAACACACACACACACACACATACACACACACACACCTATACACAATACCTCAATAATAGATGATAACTTGAAATATAAAGAGAGCAAAGCTTCTGCAACGGATGAAAAGCAAGAGTTGGGGTTTGACCTTTCACTTCTACAAAAGAAAAAAGCTCACAGAAATGTGAAAAAAGAAGGGTATTAATCTCAATACATTAGCCAACACAGAGAGAGGCATGCCCATGAGGATGCCTTTAGGGGAAAAAAGCACACAGAGCACACAGGAGGGAGGGTGCGTGGCCAAGGGAGGAAACGAATGTGTGCAGTTTCAAAGCTCCAAGTGAAGCCTTATCAACAAGGTGGCACAAGAAGCCAGAGCTCTATCATCGACCCAGAAGCAAAATGAGTGAGGACCCAACAACAGAGGGGATTTAAAGCTCCATTACTGAACTTAGCAGGGGAGCTGAGAGTCACTGAAATGAAGCTTTGGACAGGAGAATAACTAGGGATGCTGAAATCCCATTTATACTGCAGCTAGTGCACTACATTACTTTGTTGAGAGTGATAGCCATAACTGCTTTGTGAGGGTGGGTGGTGGTAGTGGTGGTGATGGTGGGGGTGGGGGAGGGAAGACAGTACCGATTTAGGGGACATTAGAAGAGGTTACTGGCTTCTCTGCTACCACAGCTCACAGTTTAATCTTTGTTATTTGAGGTTTTTTTTCCATTGTTAGTTTAATTTCTTTCTACCCATCCAACAGTACTGGGAAATTTTGTGACAGCACTGTCTCCTTTTTGTAGGACACATAATGTGTTTTTTCTGTGTGCAATTGCAGGCTACATAAACAGGTCTATGTGAGACTATGATGATATCACAGCATAGGAAATGAAAATCACTCTCTGCACCTTTCAACTGTGTAACCTCAAAAAGAAAAGTGACACAATCTTCCTTTTATTGCTTAAACTTTGGTCGGGATTTAGCTTCAGATAATAGACTCTCTATACTGTTCGACCTTAATGCTGCCACTGACCACTGACATTTTATTACAAAGACTGGAACAAGTCATTGGGAGTAAAGGAAATGAAGGTTGGTTTAACTCATATCTATCTGACAGATTCTAAATTTGTAAACATATGGAGTTACTTATGGAGTTCCACAGAGCTCTGTGTTAGGACCAATACTTTTCACTTTATATATGTTGCCTTTAGCTGACATTATTAGAAAACACTCCTGATGAAAATAATAATAATCAATTATCCCTAAAAGAAATAAACACCTGGATGTCCTATAGTTTCCTACTACTAAATACCCACAAAACTCATGTTATTGTATTTGGGCCTAGAGATCTGATATGCTTTCCTCTCCACAGTTGCCTAGGGTTTGTTGGGTTATCTGTGTGGTATTCACTTCATTATGTAGTATGTATTATAAATTAGGTAGTGGTTAAGATGACTATGTTCACTTGGTCTTGTAAAAGTAGCTTCGAATGTCAGTTGTTAGCTAATGCTCACAAATCTTCAATGCAGGACATGTAATCCATGTTACTGAATCAGTTTGACTTTATGAGCTCTTTTTGTGATGCTGCAGCAACTAGTTCATACAGCACTACAACCATTTGGTTATTTCCTGACCTTGAAATTTGCTTTGCGTGCCTGTGTGGTATTTTGGTGCCAAGTGCAGAGCGCACAGTGCACAGGTGGGAGGAGAGGCACAAACAGATGGGATGGTATTTGATAGAAATTTTGTCTAAGATGGAGCTGAGAATAGATGTCTACGAGCCCAGTCTGTCTTTGGTGCAGCATCACTTTGCTGCCAGTCTGGTGATTTCATCAATACCATCAAACAAAACACTCAGAATATATAGGGATGGAATAACAGATCAAAATGTGAACAAAGCATTATATTATCATATTACCAGTGACTCTCAGCTCCCCTGCTGTTACCATTCTGCATCAAAGAATCACATTTAAAACAAACGTGAACAACATGTCAGGAAACGTGTCATTTGAACTTAGCTTCTGCTCTTTTTACCTATATTTTTTTACATTTTATCAACTGGTGCCGTTACAAATATGCAAAATTACTGGTACTAATAGCAGCCCCATGCTGAAATTAACTCAGAATTCTACAGACATCTTTCAGGGGATAACTTAAATACGGATCAAAGTTCTGAAGCAGGACTTCTAAGCAGATTTGTGGATGTTTATTTGCAACTAAAATGTTTTCTCCTATAATGTTGATTCTGTCTGAATGATACACTACTCAGACTCAACATGGAGTAAATTTGAGAGATGCTGTAATACGTGGCGTATTACATGCATGTGATTTGAGATAGGGACTTTTGAAGTTTTGAATTTGGAATTTCAGTTCATGAAGACGTGAAATGAATATGAGGAAAAAGTATCAAAGCACCAAATTTTCTGGTAAACTCAGCCAAAGTTCCTGTCATTCCGTGTTAACATTGTTATCTCCATGTTATGTGTGCATGGCTGCTACAGCTTTCTAGGGTGAACAACTACAGACTGCAACAGTATAAATCTATGCAAATAACACAATGTCAAAATGTGTTTATGTTATTAACACATCTCAAAATGCATCTTAACATTAACTTACTCATTTCTATCTAGTCACTTCAGCATAGTGTCATGGGTTTCGAGTGTTGTTCATTCCAATGGCAACTGCAGTCAAATCCAGAGGGAATCAAGTTATGTAAAGTCCCATGTAAATCCAAAAGCTGTGAATATGACATAATTTTACATTGTACTCTGTGAGTTTAAGCTGCACGGTTATATCACATAATACCGACACTGTGTGTGAAGGCTGTGTCTTCATTTGAATTCACATTTAACCTAAAACAACAGAATGTAGTCCTGCTTTAGGTGAGCCGTCCCACTCCCACAGTTGTAAACAAAACACACCGGTTGTAGTAGGGTTGAATATGAAATAAGGTAGAAAACAGCACAGATGCTCGGTGAACCAGTAGCTGCGGGAATAAAGGTTAAGAAAAACATTTGAGGATGTCTGGGTGAATGTAAGAAGATGCTGAAGAGCAGCACACATCTGTTTAAGTTTTCAGGCTATTCGGCTATCCTGCTGTGTCTGCGAAGAACTTCCCTCTGTGATCAACGAGCAGACAGATGTGTAGATTGCACGCTGAGAAAAAGAGACAGACTGGGAGGAGGAGAGAAGGCAAGCCCACACATACACACACACACACAATCACAGATTGCACATAGAAACAAAAAGTCTCCTATTACTGTGCACTAGCAGAAACCACTCCTGTTTGAAACTTGAAGGCACTGAGAAAAGGCGCATCTACCTCAAAGCTATTTGCTTCTTCTTTTCTTGGTTTCTATGATAGCCTCTTACATCAAACCCTGTAATTCAGCTGCTACCTGTAGTATCTCTTACACCACAAAGATGAGAGCCACTTTGTAATGGTAAAGAGAAAGACTAGAGGGCTCTTCATAAATGCAATTCAATGGCTCTAAGTACCAAGGGCCATGGTAAGAACCATTGCGAGCCCATTTCCTGTGCACATTGCTCACTCTCTTTCATCAGTGAAAGCCTGTACAGTATCGGGTATCCTTTAATGGAGGGGAGAGGGATTGTGTGTCAGGGACCTGTGACGCTCTGGATACAACAGCATGAGGTCAAGAGCACACATTACAAGAGCAGGAGGCCACAGAAGCATATTGGGTCACACCTAAATTTAGCAGTAGCATTTATTTTGTCAGTGTCACAGATGGAAAGAGAAGACTGGCTGCTGGAAAACTGTTTCGTCTCTGAGACTGAAGGCTCTTTACAGACAGCTCAGCAGAACAGAGTAAAGAGAAATGTTACAGCATCTTCATTTACCTATTTCACCAGCCAGATGGCTATGGGGCCTTTTTAAAACATCAGAAGCACTAGATTAAGTTCAACCTTCAAACAGCTACTCTGTCACGTGGTAATTTAGGATACTGTCAATCTGCAGTGTTACATTGTTAATGCTTTATCATACTTCTCCTAAACTGCATATCATGTCATTTATCACAGATATCATTTAAACAACGATCAATTGCTGCAGTTTCCAGGTTATCTAAAGTGTAAAAGAAATCTAATGAATCTGTCTTACAATGGCAGCCCCAAGTTACTGCAGCTCTGACATAAAGCAGGCTTTTCTCATAAACTATATGAGTGGTTTTTCAAATGAACATAGTTGATGTCCATAAGAACATCAGTCTTGGTCTTACATAAGTCAACTCTGCAGCTCATAACACACCAGACTGACTGAGTGACCACTGACTGTGGTTGACACGTTGCAAATGCAGACGTGCGCCTCATCAATCAGCAGCCCATACAGCCATTATACCCAGGAGGGGAAAATATCAATAAATTACCCAACCAATGAGACTAATCCATTTTGGCTGATGGAGTGTCACCTCTAGCCGCCACGTAGAAAGATGGGGGATCTGCTACCACCTGTTTTCTAGTGACATAATAGTACGTATTCAGGATTCAGGAGAGAGAAGAGGCAGTAGAGCCAGTCACAAAGAAACATGCACAGTGTTTATTAGGTGGAATCAGTTTAGTCTAAAACCCAACATTGTGGTCAAAATGCGTATCGTAAGTCTGTAGTAATAAACTGCTAATCAACAAACCCGGTTTAAGCAGGAACCCACTGAGGATGCGGATGTGTGCACATGCTTATACACTCCTAACTCCTAGCATCCTTGGATTGCAGTTAGAATTTTTCGAGTCTGTCTATGACAAAAGCAGCATCTTCGTTCGGTGAAATCGTTGTTGTTTTGTTTTGTTTTGTTTTTGCAGACACCTCTCAAACAGCTCACATGGAGTAACCTTTCCCAGGTAACCTGATCTACTTCACCTAAGGTGCTGCTCTTGTGGGAGCAGTGTTTGTCTGAGCACGTATGCTTGGAGTTTATGGGATGACGGTAGTGAGGCAGGGCGGGGAGGTGTAGGTTGATTCCAGGAACAAAGCAGAGAGGATGCTGGTAAGGCCGAGATAGCATCACCAGCAGACCATAGGGGCCAATGGACAGTGGGGCAGAAATGAGACATGTATTAGGTTACTCCATCTGTTAGAGAGCACTCCATCACACACACACAGACACACACACACATGGATGCACGCATGCACACAGATGTACACAAGGCAATAACATAGCGCCCAGCAGTAACCAGGTGGACGAACATTTGGCAAACCATAGTGGGAGGGCAAGGTGTGAGTCAGGTGTAGAGACTAGAGCTACACACACACACGGCAGATTTTACTTTTCCTTCATTTATCTTGCACTCCATGAGGTTCTGGAAAATGTTTCCCCACTGGTAGACAAAAAAAGAAACAATAAAAATTCATCCTCTGGTCTTATTACCTTTACTCTGCTCTATAAACAGATTAAGTCCACTTTGAGAACATTAATCTTTTTGTTTATTTCTGCCCAATGCTTTACAAAATGTGTATTGATGTTTGAATTATCTTTTAGTTTACGGTTTATTTTTACAGCCGTAATTTCTGTTATCATGTTATGATGACACTGAACTTATAGTTAAGAACTCCAGTGCAGAGAAAAATCATCATGGCTAATAGAGAGGCAAATAGCATAGCCTGATTTTTTAAACCGCTTTGTTGAATGTAAAGTGAGCTGACCTCTAATCGCAATCTATTACTGTATATGCCCACAAAACCAGGCGAAACCATTTCATGTAATAATCTTACAAGTTTTTCTCTAACCAATATGTTTTGGCAGGTTTGTTTTGTTGAACCTCACTGACGTCCAAAAACTATTTAAAACACATTAACAAGCTACACTGGAACAGTTGCAGACTTTGCACTGGGTTACTTAATTCATGGTGTAAATACTCACTTGAGTACCATGTGTATTAATCTACAGAGGAAAATATTCCCTAGAAATTGTCCCATTTACTCCAATTCAGCTAATGTTTGCAAAAGTCAGTGCCGAGTGTTGTTTTTAACCACAAAATATGATGGTCAAACCTGCGACATAAGAATCAATGATCTTTTAAATTTCTAATAATAAGACAACCAATTGGTGATCACAGTATATTTCCACTGAAAATGAAAATCCACACGATTCCCCGATCATAGAAGTTGTAGGAGGAGTAACCACTTCACTTTACTAGTATCAGCCACTAAATTTATTTAGACTGCTTTGTGCCTTGCTAAAGTTTGACTATGAGCGGATGCAGTAGGTTGTGATACATTCCTTGTCCTCTAAATATTCATTAGTATCTAAATGTAAAATAAATCATTTCATTCTAAGAAACTGCAAAATTTATCCAAGAGCAATAAACCACAGCAAAAATCACTCCATCTTCTTAACATAAAAACAGGATATACCAAACACACACACACACACACAGAGATTATGCCACACTGCTTCCTCTGCCTCCATATTTCTGTCTTTCACCATTGACTCTATTGATCTCTGGTGCAGCGGTCCTCGCCGAGGTCAAAGCTGAGTCGTGTTCTATCTCAGTCCGGCAAACAGGCGCTGTCGGAGGACATGGTGCACAGCCAAACAGAGGGCACAGTGAGGTGGTAAGGACGAGAGGGCAAAGTGAACTGGAAAAACACAGCAGAGAGCTGGAGGAGGATGATGAGGAAGAGGAGGGGGTTAGTGAATAGTGCCAGAACTTGTGGAGAAAAACATTCATTCAAGGCAGGCTTTGAAGCTGCATTCAAATGCAGCTGGAGTCAAGCAGTGCCAGAGCTGTGAGACACATCGCACAACTCTCGCCAAAACTCAGCCATGGGTGAGAGAGACCTGACACCCCAATCAAACACTCACCTGGCAGACAAAATACACATACAGTAGATTCATCTGCGGACTCTGAGGAATCCTACCACTCGGGAAAGTGATACTTGAGTGAAAGGCTATTCCAATAATGGATTCATTTCCAGCACACAGACCAAGACAGAGAGACAGGACACACAAACACAGAGACCACCATACACACACTTACACAGAGCTCTTGTTGCTCTCCAGGGCTGTGATTTGAGGACATGATTTCATCCAGAGTGGAGCGGAGATGAGAGAGGTCACGACTAACACAGCTTGAGTAGTACACTCCAAATCAGGCATCCAAGCACTATTAATCCAATATGCATCTCTAAGTAGATCCTGGGGTTTAAGATGAATACACTCCCACTTATTCCATCTCAGTCTCTCTTTCATGCTTGCAACGTGCATGCGGCCAATTCTGCAAAGCTCACCATCGAACAGAGAACAAATGCCATAGAAGTAATATTTGCATTGCGATTTCATGAAGTGCTTAAATTCTAAGAAAGAGAAGATTCTTGTTTTTTTGAGGTCTGGTTTATCAGACATAAAAGAGCAATGGACTGAATGAGAACTTCGAAAAGAAACCCAGCGAGGGGATACTGAGTGTTTTTGAAGTTCTTGAAACAGATGGGTGCACAGTTTGAGACGGAGAAAGAGAGACAAGGAGTGTGAGAAAAGGAGAGAGATAGAGTGAGACAAAAAGGAGGGATGACTGCAGAATCGCTTCGACACCAAGAGCTTTAAGTGGATTGGAAAATGATTTTTATTCCCTGTATCAGACCTGCGCAAAGATGCTCAGTGTTGTTGTAGTCGATGTGACCTTATAGTCTAATCTTAAATATTACATTTACT
This sequence comes from Channa argus, assembly GCF_033026475.1. Lineage (NCBI taxonomy): Eukaryota > Metazoa > Chordata > Actinopteri > Anabantiformes > Channidae > Channa > Channa argus. The sequence goes on from NC_090206.1 coordinate 7,204,877, forward strand.
TACACTCAAAAAAAAAACAAAAATGAGCCTGAGATGAGAGCAAATTTTAATTAATACAAGCTGAATTTAATAAGGTTAGAAAGGTGGTCATGCACAGATTACAATGGTCCCTGGGCACAGCATACAGGATCTCCCCTTCACAGGAGCAAGACACTGAAGCTGTCATGTTCCTTCTCTTTGGGGTCATTTTGCACAGTTTTGCAGTATTTTGATTGATTTTCAAACAAAAGCAACATTAAACAGAAACTGTGGCCCGTTGACTCGCTGACCCTTTGGGTCAATGGGCCTCTTCATGAATCCTTGTGCAAGGCCAGTGACTTGCAGTTTTAATAATTCATGGGGAGTTGTATTGGTTATAATGGGCTTTCCCAGAATGTTAGATGATGCAGTACAGAGTTTAGGACTTCTTGAAGATGACTAGTTCTTTGTCATGAGATCAAATGGACTGAGTGTGTGTGTGTGTGTGCGTGCGTGCATGCGTGTGTGTGACTGTGTTTGTAATTGACTGCCTGAACCCCTGAGGGTTGAAGGACATCAATGACAGTTTCATTACAGAACTGCAGAGTGCAGAGTAAGGGTTTCAGTGTTTACTGCATCTCCTTTTGACAATGTGGTTTCAAATGCAACTCAAAACACTGAATCAGCGTGTGTATGTGGTGTTCGATGGACCAGAGATCATTAACTTAGGAAAATGGATTCAACATCAGCAAGCCATTTTCAACAGATACGTGTCAACTTTTCTCTTAACTTTTTGAAAGAAGTACGGCCTCAGGGACTAATAACATGCCAGCAGACTTTAATGCAGAGCATGAAATTTTTCAGCAGCCGTATGAAAACATGGTCGAGGAAGAAAGGCTCTAGACAGCCTTCTTCTGTGACCAGCATACAGCAACCTTAAGGCCCCATAGCAGTTAATAAAACAACAAGGGAAGAACACGTGGCAGCCATGCAGTTCAGCAACAAGCTGCAAACTGCAGCTCACAGGTTATCGGTGTAGCTGTCACTGAGGATGGAGGCATCAGGACTAAAATGCACAGCTAGACAGGCATAAAGATCAGGCGGCAAAGAAGGGAAAAGATCGGCAGGAGGAAACTGAAATAGCTAGAGGCTACTAAAAAAGATGGTGCAGTACTTGATCTATGCTGCTTTAACAACAACATTTGACAGATAGACAGAGAAACACTCAACAAAACTGGGAAAGTTATCAGAGCAAAGATACATTGCAAATAGCTTTGGAGTTTGTGAAAGGAAAGGAAGCAGCTGTCTCAGAAACAAAAGAAGTGCTGGGAAGTGGTAACAAGTCGAACAGCGAGTGCAAAGAAGAAGACAGCTCACAAAGCCAGACTTCAGAAGATGACAGAGAATGCATTAATGTGCTGCTGTTTTAAGTGTAAACTGGAAGAATTCCTGATCACATCACAAAGGATGCCAGGGATAACCGGGGTTCATTTAAAATATATAAAATGATATTCTTCTTCATGGAGACAAAATAAATGAACATAAAATCTATAGCTGCTTATCTGCCACTGGGCAAGAGACAGGTCATTTTCACTCTTACAAGCACCTGAGACGGCTCAATTTAACAATTAAACATGAAATTGATGTGGGAGAATGCCACGAAAGACCCCAGCCAGCCCGCATGTATGACACCCACAAACAGTTGAAGGATGAAGATTTACCATTTTCCCAGGACATGGATGAAGGGGGAATCAACACGAGTAGAATGTAAAATCTCCTGAGAAGAAGTTCACCTTTTTGTGATGTTAACTTAAGTTGACTGGGTTTTCTAATATTATCAATTTGCCTTTATGCTGATGTGAAGCACCTTGAATTGTGTATAAAATATAGTATGTAAATAAAATTGACTTTGACAGCACTGTGATGCTCTCACACACAATCTGGATCAAGTTAAATCTTCATAGCAAGACGTTTTGTCAGCTTCTGCTATAGCTGACAGTTCATCAGTTCTTTGTACTTTTCACCTGCTGTAATCGTGTTTTTTAACTCTTTGAATCAAGAGTTTTTTCTGTATTTAGACGCTACCATGCAGAAAAATATTATAATATATAAGCGTACGTACTGTAGCAACCTGCTCTGAAATGACACACTGAGAGAGCACAGCAGCGGTAGATGCTTAATTCAGTCATGAATGTCTTACATAACAAAAATCGACAAACTTTAGTAGCCAGGTCTCTCAGGGACATTGCAGTGCTCACAGCATCGGTGGAAAACATGCAGCTAGCAGTTGCATGTATAAAAATGAGCTTTAAGAGAAGGTTTAACGTGAATATCTATTCAACCAAAGACGTAATAGTTCTGGTTGGGAATGTAAAAGAGCAGTTGTCTGTGAAGCACAGGGTCAGTGGAAATGCGTCAGTTAAGAGCAAAAATTAGGATAGTTGTTGGTTTTCTGAAGTAAACTGAAATCTGATCGATAACATGCAACAAATGTTTTTCGGCCTTGTTCCACCATCCCACACAGGCCACCCTGAAGCAAGAAGTTTAGCTGCTGCACTGAAAGCTGGAGCGATAGAGACAACCTGTCAATAATTCTGGCTTCAAGCATTACAGCATCCTCAATACTGACAATATTAATACTGATCTTCCATGGTTTCTTGGTGTATTTTGTTTATTGCATGTACTGTATCTATGAGTTTACACTGACATTAGGATACAGGATTTATCCGATACACCGCAAGGCAGGTCCATATATATTTGGACAGTGACACAATTTTTATTATTGTGGCTCTGAACTGCAGTGTTACTCCACTGCGATTCAGAGAAATATTGCACTTTTACTCCATTTGTTTTAACTGTGTAGTGACAGATAACACTGCTTTCCTCCTGAAAGCCAATTAGAAACCTGGTTACACATAGACATGGCAAAGAAGTCAGGCGTTCTCCGACACTCTGCCGCCTCGTTTTAAAAACAAAGTCTATCTGAAGCACGCTGGTTCCTTAAGTACATGTAAACGCAGTCACAGAAATCAGGTTTCCCTAATCCCCTGATTGTGGCTTTGTCGGGAAAGCTGACTGTAACCTGGTGCACTGATTCTTAGTTTTTATTGATGGGCTTCTCTAAAATTTATGTATCGTGAAGGAATTACAGTTTTTTTCCCATATGCCTCTAAGTGTTATGTGCACAAACTTAATTACAGCTCATTCTTGCTTTGTTTAGGGTGTTTAGCCTTAACGAGTAACATGAATGCTCAGTGGATTTCCGGTTAAGTGATCTTGGATTGCTTTTGAAATACTTTTTGGGTAGCTGTCCATCTACACTGTAAAGCCCTGCCAAATGTGTTTCGATGCATCTGCTAAATATATTTTGCTAAATATACGATCAAACAATATATCCCTAAACACATCATGATAAACTGTGCTGCTTTTTTCAGCAGTCACATCATAAATAAATAATAATATAGAGAACCAGTCCTTTTGGCAGCCATAACTCTAGCTCCACCAGACTTCGCAGATGAGGTTGACAACTTTGGATCATCTTCTCTTCCCATCTTTTTGAGGAATTTTCTTTCATCTGTCCATGGGATGTTGTTCCAGAACTCAACATGCTCTTTTTCCTGTTTTTCCCAAAAAAATCTAACCTGGTATTGCTGTTATTTGTTTTTTTTATTTTTTTGTTTTGGTTTATTTTCCAGTGGTTACATCTCGTGGTATTTCCTGTTTGTATTTACTACGGTGAAGTCTTTGTTTGATTGTTTATGCCCACCTCTAGAGTGTGGTCTTGATCCGGCCAACAGTTTTTCTTCATGAGGGAAAAAAATTCTTCTGTCGCCACAGTAATTTCCTGTTGTCTTGTGAGGTTTTTGGTGTCCCTGATTTTCCCAGTGCAGCTTTTCTTTGTACCAAGTAGTTGATTTGAAACACACACACACACACACAGTAATATTTGTTCTATCTTTCTAATATTGGTTTTCCTTTAAGCAGCTAGATAGTCTAAGGTGTGGAGGAGCTTAGCGGCCAATTGTCCAAATACTTTTAAACCCTCTACAAAATAAAAATTGTTGCAATTTCTACATTCTTCATTCAAAATTCAAAACCCTATGAATATAGATGACAGGCTACATTAATCACAAAACTTGATTGTTCATTTTATTTAAGTTCAATAAAAAATGCTAATATGCTCACATGCTGTTCTATGTGTGCTGAATAAGTATGCAGCTTCCTGTAAAGCCGATGGTGTGGCCAGGTTAAAGTATATTTTTTCCAGTTTAATTAACTTATGCAAATTCCATAATTCCATAATAAATCCATAGTAAAATTTCTATTTCTATTTCTATCACTTGTCTTCAGAATTGTTTAAATAGCAATTACAATATCATGTAACCATTTAAAACCCTCACATGGAAGTTTATACTTTACTTTACTATAGAAACATTGTTTTAATACAAGCTAGAGAGAAAACAATTGTTATTGAACTTTACAAAATTGATTTGTTGATATGCTGTATGATCATGTAGTAAAACTGTGACCATTGGGATTAATTAATTGAGCCATGTGGAGCTAAAAGCAAACTCACAAGAGAAGATACTCTGTGCCACAAAATTGGCTCCAGTTGCTGATGGCATGTTGTTGGACATGATGAAACAAGGTATTTATTTCCATAACTGTGCCTCAGTTAAATATTGATATGCCACCACATCTAGTAAATTAGTTTCATAATGCCCCTGGTGCCTCCTCCTACAAGCACACCAGATGTCCTGAGATTTTGGGATTAGTCAGTTTATGAAACAAATGATGGAAACAATTATTCTTTTGACCAACAACAAGGAGGAGGAATCCTGATCTCAAACTGAGAGACTCTTTCTACTAATAAACCCCAATAATCTGCCGGGGAATATATTCTTAGGCATAGTGGTAGGCAAATAATAAAGAAGCAGCAAATTTACGCTGATAAAAGAAGTAAAGGCAACACACACACGCGTGATTAGCATCCAAATCATTGAGCAAGACAACAGAGCAGAGATCCCCATGTTGACTCTCGAAATCTGAAAAATGAATTGTATTTTAAACCAAAGACATCGAGATTTGCATCCTCGGAAAATTGCCATTCTGACTTGTGGCTTAATCCCCCCAAAACCTCAGATAACCACATACCGTAGAACAATCTAAGGTGGTTAAGGGGGAGATTAGTGGTCCTACTAGTGGTCCTACTCTTTCATGGAGATCATACTGAGGTAGTAAGATTTTGTACATAATGCACAGTATCAATAATGGTTAGCGAGCATTATGTAAACACACAGTTGTGTAACTTTGCACCAAACTTCACTTAATATTTCCTCATTCATCTGTCTTTGCTTTTCTTTCCTGCATAATATGGAAGAGTCGAACAGGGGTATCCCAGAAACTGCAATAATTGCCCACTCCTCCTCCTGCTTTTCCACAGCAAGAAAGAAAGACATTTTTCTTCCTGTACTGTCAGATCTCTAATTTACAGCTGAGTGTCTTGTTTGCTGAAACCATTGAGTTTCGGAGCTGTGTTTACTGCACTGAGTTTATTGGTAAACAAGTCCCTAATTAAGTGGCATTTCTCAACCTGCGCTACTATAAATAGGGGAGCGTTAAAGAAGGGTAGCATACATGATGGAGGAGAAGCTCTTTGTTGTTTGTGCGAGAGGAAAGATGAAAGACAAACGCCTACGTTGCCTGAATGGCTGAGACACACCTCATCACCCCAATCCTTACCTCCTCCTCCACACCCCAAGCTCCGTTGCTTCTATGCTGCCTCCTCTCTTCCATCTCTCTCATCCCACGAGCAGAACAGGACTCCCTTGTTTGCCCCCACTCACACACACGCGCTCACACACACTTGTTAAAGTTGATGCCAGTTTAGCACAGTGTATGCTTCAGTCACCGGAACACAGATGACAAACACAGAGGCACAAACAGGGCTCACAAACATTCACAAACAGCCTGACAAGTTCCTGGTTTGATCAAAGGCCGACACGTGCACGCACACAAACACAGAGACGCACGTGCACGCGCACGCGCACAAGTGCAGACGCACACATTTACGTTGAACACTTTGTCTTTCTCTCCTCTATCTGCTTTTGCTTTCCTTTTTGTCTCCATAATTAGAGCTCCTCTAACCTTCAGTGCTGCCCTGCTCCTTCTCCCCCTCCTGTCTCACCCACCCTGGCCTTCATTCATCTACTGTGAAAAAGACGTCTTTAGCGGAGTAAAAAATGAAGGTGACAACAGTTTTTTGTGGGAAACAATGGGAAGAATCCCACTGCTGCGCTATGTTAGGTTATTTATCTACAGGTGAAGCTGTGTCTCATTTCTAATCCTATACTCATATGCTCTTCTTCAGCAACCTCACCGCCCTCTCTCCTCCTCCCTATCCTCTGAGAATTTGCTCGGCAATCCGCGTATTAAAATCCGCACCACTGGAAGCAGTGGAACGACAACGCTTTTAATTTTTAATCAGGGCCTCGGCCAGAGGGGATCTGGCTTTTTCTGCTCCCCCTTCTGCCACCACCTTTCTTTCACCTTCACTTCTACCCTCTTCCTCGCTCTTACTCTAACTCGCCCACGCACCCCATCCCTCGTGTCTCCCTTCCCAAAGTCATAGTGATGAATGGGTGAGCGCTGCCATCTCTATGCCCACCAGCTAGAGGCAGAGGCCAGCTAACACGGCTCAGATGCTCTCAGGGATCACAGGAAGAGAGGAGAGTAATTAATCCAATAGGATAGGAGGCAGGGTTGCAGGACATACTTCTTCAGGACACGCTGTATAGTGTTTGTGCGAGTGTGTGTGTGTGTGTGTGTTTGGGGGCTATTATTAGAAACAGAGTATAGAAATTCCAGACAGACTTTTTTTATCTGAGTAGACCTGGGGGTCAGGTGTTTCAGAGCACAGAGCTAAGGAGGTTGAGAGCTGTCGTCCACCAATCCCCCAGTTGCTGGTTCAATCCCCAGCTCCTCTGGTCACATGTCGAAGTATCCTTGAGTAAGACACTGGACGCCAATTAAGTGGCTCCCGGTGACTGTTGGCCAATTGCACAGCAGCTCCCTCATCATTGTGTGTGAATGGGTGAATGAGAAGCAGTGTGAGGGGCTTTGAGTGAAAATAGGTAGAATAGCGCTATATAAGTGCAGACCATTTACCATTTACGTGTGTGTGCTTGCATGCGTGTTTGTGTGGTTAGATGGGCTCCTTAAATATACACCACTTGGGTACAGACAGGAGCAGCCAGAGGCAGCACATACAGGACTGTCCTTGAACTTCAGGGTCAGACACATAAAGCTGCCACAGACACACATAAGCAGCACTTTCACAATAAATTCAACATCAACAAGGGTGGAGAACAAAAATGCACGCAGCCTTTTTAGGAGCCATTATTTCTGTTTTTTTGGTTTAAGAAAATCTGTTGCCTGTGCTGTTACTCAGAATAATCACCAAATTCTAATTGTGTGTAGATGGTGGCGAGGACTCAGCTTCCAAATTAAATCACTTTCACCTTGATAAGAAAGACTGCCTGACAACTGCTAGGTAAATGAAAGATGTGTAGGACTTGGACGTATAAACAGGTGTGTTCTCCATCAAAGCTACATGTTAATTGGGCCAATCCATTACCCACTTTGACATGCTTAATGTTTCGGGGGGATGACCGATTAGTGCAGCATGGAGTGGTGTACACAAGTGCCTGGCTGGCTTCCCCTGGTCTATGACGTCTAACCAGAGGCTACAGCTCCATGCATCATTAGCCCTGGCCTAGCCAGCATACCAATCACATGTCCCTGTAGCCCAACAGGATAACCGAGGCAAATGGAGCAAATGGCTTCAGTGCCTTAGAGTTGCTCTGTGTGTGTGTTCTCCAGGGTTTTTGTATGAAAGTATTAATGGACAAGGCCGGAGCAATTACTGAACAAATGAAGCTGGAAAGGAAATGTATCAACCGTCTGGGATTGAATGGAACACAGCCAAGATACTGTATGTCAGATTTTGTAGCAAACATAAAAAACATACAGAGTGGAAGTGTGGCTAATGACCGTGACTGCGTTTACATGCACATTTCCTGAAACCTGGTTACAGGAAATGCAGCAACGGTTACCTGATTTCTCCACCACCTCTGACTTACTGGCACACAGATTTTAACTGTATTGTGACAGAGCACGCAGCTTCCTCACTTTTCTTTGCATGTGTCTGTATGTGTGTTCGAGTGGCAGCAGAGTGACAGCGCAGGGGGGAGAGAAAGGAAAGACTGCTGATCCACAACAGCCTGAATCAGTTTGTGCTAGTTACGTTTTCTGTATGATTTTAGGTGGATTATGTTTTAAAAAACTAGGCGGTATCAACACGGTAACAATCTTTACTTTCATTCAATCTTTCACCCAGCTGCTGTCTGCAGCCTTTTGCGCAGTTTGAGAAAGCCGATTAGAAACCTGGTTGCGTGTTCACACGGCATAGAAATCTGCGTTTCTCTACCATGTATCCGACAGAAATCTACCTGGGGAATCCAAGTTTCCCTAACGCCTTACCTCGATTTCAGAAACCAGCTTTCCTGTTTAAACGACTTTAAGAAATCGGCTTTCCCAAGAGAGCAGATTGTAACCTGGTTACTGAAGTGCGTGTAAACACATTCAATGCAGTCTTGTTGCAGATCGTTGCGTTGTGTTGTTGCAGTGAACGAACACTGGATGCCGTAATATTATGCACTGGTTGTTGCAATGCAAGAAGATAAAAACTGTGATGCATGTAGCTAATGTCGCTTCGTCTGACGCTTCAAAAGCATAATGACAATATGGATGAATAAATAACTAGACTGACTTGACAAAATCCATTTAATCAATATTTAGGTAGTGGAATTCATGACATTGTCTGGTTTGTTTAAAATAAATAAATACATGAAAAATCTCGTGGGGGTAATGTGAGGGTCAGAAATCTATCTATTGAAATCGATAGTGAAATTCTAGTGCACCATAAACATTTAACACTTGAAATCCAAATTAGCAATATTCATTTTAATACATACTAGCACCATTTACAAGTATTGTATCAAGACAGACAGGTGCAAATGTCTGTAACCTTAGTCAGTTGCCATAGTTATTTCAATTGTTGAGATACTATTAGTCTGGACCAACCAGCACTTCAATAGCAATAACTATTCTGTTTGCATGTCTTTAAATGCTGCGTTAGTCAGCAGCGTGTTATATGGAGCGATATGAGTCTGCTGTCCCGAATACAGGTAGGAGAAGGTGTTGTGCTGTAGCCCACATAAAGTGACCCATTTTCTCAGAAAGGAGGAGCAATCAGCAGCACAGCCGAGGGGTGCCAGAGACGTGGAGCACACACGCAGTCCCAGAGGACAGACAGCTATTACGGTACAGAAAATACAATCATCTATGAGCCTAGAGGCTAAATGTAAGATTCAGCAACAGTGCAGCAGAGGAGTTAGGTCCTTTGTAAGTCCAACCACCAACCCCCATTTACTCTTAAATGTGTTTGAGCTGCTTGAAGATTTGATCAAAGGGACATGTCTTCGTATTGAGGACAATTGTTGGCACACTGCAAAGATCTGTTGTGGAATGGCAGAAATGAGGTTTTCTCCACAGATGTTTTTCATTGAATGCTGCTGGTTTCCAGTATAACAAGATGAGGGAGTGAAATGGAGAGACTGGATGAAAGAGGAGCAGCGAAGAGGGATGACTGGAGATGAGAGGTCGCAGTGGAGGGGGAGAGCAGACTGACAGATATGGAAATGGAGTCTAGAGGGAGACAGCGATACGAACTTTCCCTTCACTTCCTCTTTGTATTTACCCTTCAAAAAAAAAAAAAAAAAGAGTGAGTGAGGCCTAATAAAACATTTATCATTCCAGGAAAGGTCTTTAATGTCTTTGACATTAAAAGTCTGAAAGGGAGGAGAGATGAAAAGAGGAGCGAGGAGAAAAAGCAAGAGATAGATATATATCTCAGAGTGGATAGTGGTGAAAGGTGGAGGATTGACAGAGTTTGAAGAGGTGAAGGACAAGAAACCAGAGGCAAAGGTGTGAAAGGAAGTGGAAGAAGAGGACAAAAGTAAAAAGGAGGGAATTGCACAGAGTCTAATGATGAAAATGGGAAAAAAAAACACTCGCGCATCGTTAAAAGAAAAACCCAACCTAAAACATGTTATTTAGTTTATTGATTGTGGGTTTAATTTAGTAGAATAAATAAAAGAAGCTTTCCCGGGGAGCAACTTAGTTTTTCTACATGTGTTTCCAACATAGGATGGTTTAAATATACTTCTGGTGCTGTAGTTCTACTGATCCCAGAAACTCCCTGGTGGGTTGGTTGTTGGTAGGTAGGCACATAGATAAATACTTTATTCTTCCCAACAGGAATTTCGGTATGTTCTGAAGGTCCAGCAACAATACAGATTAGTCAAAAACCATGTAACATTCTCAAGATCTGTTGCTTTTTTCAATCAGTTTTTATGGTCATCTTCAACAGATGGAGTTAGGACACATATAACGGACCAAAGACATGTCTACATGTTGACTATAATGATAGCCAGATATCTGCTGAAGAGGATATTGAGATATGACTGAAGCAACTACTAATATGTTTTTTTGTGCATTTTTAGTTTTTGAAAACTTTTATATCCATTATCTTTAACCGCTTATCTTGTTTAGGGTCACAGGGCAGTTGAAGCCTTTTCTAGTGGTTATTGGGCAAGAGGCGGGGTACACCCTGGACAGGGCAACAATCTATCTTAGGGCCACACAGAGAGACATACAAAGACAGACAACGTTTCACACTCACATTCACACCATTAGGCAATGTGGAGTCAGCAGTTAACCTAACATGTGTCTTTGGACTGTGGGAGGAAACTGGAGTATCTGGAGGAAACCCACACAAGCACAGCAAGAACATCCAAACTCCACACAGAGAGGTCATGGGCAGGTGGACTGAACTGAGCTGTGAGCTGAACTACCTCCGACTGCTGATCATTTATATCTCACTTAATAATTTCATGGCCCCTTTTTCATTTTACAGACATTATTCCCATTAACATTATTAGCTGCTAGTTACTTATAGATTGTGCTGGAGTACGACGATATTGCTGTGTTTTAGACATATTTGTACATTTTAAATGACTCTAACCCTTATATCAATATTTAATTCACTTCGGTTCTTTAAGAGTATATAACAGCTGTAACATCACAGTTGAAAAAAAGGATTTGCTCGGATCCCCCAGCATATTGCTTTCTCAGCAGCTCATTCAAGACAAACTAAACATAAAGCAGCAGCTTTCAGTTCAGCACAGATGTACAGCACATACAACGGAAGCAATGATCTGAGCTTAACAACTCTTTGTGATAATCAGCTGTATGTGCACCTCAGCCTTCACATGGTTTAATTCAAGAGCTTAGTTGATGCTATGTGAAGGAATCTTTTGCTACACTCTACATTCACAATGAATAAATGTTTCTGAATTAAGATGCATTTAATGAAACTGGGATGTTTTTCATCTTCACATCACCTTCTTATCACAGCAAATCCCCTTGGACTGAACACCTCCAGTTGATAGGAATTATGTGCTTATTTGCAAACCCGTGTATAAAACTTTTTAATCAACACTCAGTCCTCATCCATCTAGAAAAAATGCCACCTATGTGTTTCTATTTGCAAGGCTGGATAGAAGACAAAGGAAAACATACAGTGTGATGCTGTTGGAAACTTGTGGCCTCATTGGTCGGAGTCTACAATTACAAAAACCTTTGTCCACTCAGGTGAAATAATTTGTCAATGTAGCATCACATTTCAACTTTTTTTTTGCAAAATCGTCTAATACTAATGAAACATCCAAAACATTTTGCAAATGTGTGAACATTTTTCCATTGGGCTCGTATGGTTTTACACCATTTTTCAAAACAGTTAACACACATTCAGTCACTCATAACATTAGTGAGTTGGGTTAAACACACATTCACCTAACTCAACTTAGCAAATGGCCTAAGTGTAAAATATGAATATTTAGATTTACATTTAGATTTTTGGTTGTTTCCACCCACACATTTCCATTGGTTTCTTTTTATTCTTTTGCATTTTTCGTAAGAGTGCACAGTGCAGCAGGGTTTGTTATCTCTAGCCTAATTACCATAGGATCCTGGGGATCCCAGGCAAACAAACTTCTTCATTTTGGGCAGTGATCCTCTGTTTTGACCTGTGTGTTTTGAACTGTTTTGAAAATGTGACTTGAGAAAAACAAATGAGAAAAATTGTAACTCCTTGTAAAATCACCTTATAACACTGGGATATTGATACATCCAGTGTATTATATTTTGTTGTCCCTTGTGTAGTGAATGATGTATGAAAAGGTTGCTTTTATTGATTGTTTTTGGTGGTGTTGAACCAAAATGTGTCGTTTTAGTCATCCTAACTTTAACGTTTGTGTTAGTTAGAAATCATGTATTTACTTATGCAGGTTGAACATTATTGTTCATTGTCCTTTTTTTTTTTAGTTTCCAGTATCAACAAAATTTCGAGTCAAAATTTGGTTTTAGATGTAAAACCTACACTTAAATTGAAATTGCTACATTACAAGTCATGTGGGTCATGAGACTTAATCCATCTGCTGCTCCAGAAATTGTTCTAGTTGGGGAATACTGTGCGTAGAATATTCGTGGTTAAAATGGTATGTCAAGGTCAATAATTTAAGTATGCACAAGATCTCTGAGCCTTCCTGCTTCCTCACATTGTTTTTAAATTGCTGAATAAAGATGCATAATAAACTTGCCTACTAAATCTAATGGCGGTTGCAGTGTCTTGGATACTCAGGGTGATTATTGGGAGGTTTTGATACGTATATTTGTTATCTACACAACCAGCAGTATTAGCTCTTTGTTTCTCTATTTTATAATTTAAAAAATAAACTGTCCTAGATCACAAATAATGATTGAATGGCTCGAAGATTAAGGGGGAAATATTTGTGCATTCTTAGCAGTAAAGCTCCTGCTCATTTGCGCTGATAAATGTCTGAAGTGATATGAGAAGAGAAGATAGCGAGTGACAGACAGAGGCCGAGACTAAATGAATCAGAAAAATGAACGTGAGGCAGACAAAGAAGCAGAACACAGATGAAGAAATAAATGAAAATGAAATGTGACAGTGCAAAAGAAACATCACGGTTGCATTCAATCATCCAAACAAATAGATGAACAGTCTGAACACAAAGAGCCAAAGAGGAATTAGTCAAGTGAAAATTGTTCTCAGGCTCATGATTAAATGGCATATTGTGCATTGACAGCTGTAAAACTGATCGTTGGGATGTTCCACATAAATACATTACACCACAACACAAGCGGGAAACAAACAATACGTGATGAATATTTAGTGGTTAGATGCTAATTGGGTTAATAATGGTCAGCAGTGGTTCTCTCTGTAAGACGAATGAGAGGAATATTAAAGTTACTCAGGCTGGTTATCGACACAGGCCTTGAGCAAAAAAAAAAAGCAACATGAATCTACTGCCAGTGTCCAACATCCACAGTCTGGATGCGAGTGCTACATGGAGAAGCTGATTAAACTCTCCAGGAATTACTTGATTTCAATGATCAATCTCTAGGATTCCTTGAATTAAAGCTGATTCTATTTTCTATGTTTCTGTTATGAAGCCACTGTAAAGGTCGAACTAGCAGTGGTGGTTTCTGGGTTGTCTTTTGGTGCAAAGCTGTTTGGAATGTGATTAAAACATGATGATTTAGTGATAATCAATATTAAGGAAATTCCAATAGATTTAATGGAGTGCAGTAATTAGGTAGTGACTAACTAACTAAATAAAGTTTCATAGACACACTGTGTCTGAAGTGACCGTTAAACCTTCCTCTATTCAGCCAGACCATTCAACCTTAATCAAGTGTTTAAACAGCAGAGTCACAGGGTTGCAAGGTGCAGGGTGCAACGTATTTTGGCTGAAAAGAAAAGAGGATGTCGTAGAACAGATATTGTAGCGAACGTAATTAATGTTATCTACTGAAAGTGAAGCAAGAAATCTGGTCACTAGCAGACACTTGCTTCATGTGACACAAGTCACTTGCTTTATGACCTGCAATCGAATTATCCTTTTGTTCTTAGAGCTTTGGCAATTTGATAACTTCCCACAACTGAGTAATGGTCTGTGGCCAAGCAGAGGCACAAGGAAAGTGCAGCATTAAACAGAGCAATGCTGAAGGAGCAAAAGAAAAAAACACAAATAAGCAATAATCATTAAGATTAACTAAACATAAAGGAACAACGAGTTCAGATTCAGTCCACTAAACATGCAGTGTAGAGCTCTGTGCACTTTTACTGTTCCTCCCGCTCATTTTGATGCACATACAGCTTCATCTCACACACAAGTCAAATGACTTTTTAAGGAATCATCAAAGGAAACAGCACCACCAGGGCACAGAGAGAGCTAAAAAATGTGCTGAGCTTTGGGCGCACTCGCTACATCCATCATTTACACGTGGGTACGGGGGTTGGGATGTAATGGCTTTTTCATTGATGCTTTGTGCAGAGTTTACACAGCCTTAATGATGAAATTGATAGAGAAGTTCAAATTATATGACTGCACTGACTTAGGTCCATCACTTTTTAATTTTATATAATTACCTCTGTCGATAACAATAATGTCGATAATTTGTGGTCTTATGTTTTGCTCAAAGGTATATATAAATATGAAATATATGTAGATCCTAAAATGATTCCATCTCCCGTGTAACACTCTCCTTTCCCTGTGTTGTTCCAGACAGAATGGGATGCTGTGTGAAAGGAGCTTCTCTCGGCCGCTCTGTGTTGTCATTCTCAAAGACAACAGGAAAACACACCAAAGAATGTTCACAATGAAGATATCAGGTAGACAACAACAAACACAACTTCCTTTGTGCTTTCCCCATTGCTGCGATCAATCGTGGACATTCTGAATAACAGGAAGATGCAAGCACTCAATAAAAGAAGTGATTTTGGTACACACCCTGTAGATTTTCAGCATGCTTTGCGTTGTTTGTCTGATTAAACCACGCACTAACTAACATTCTTGTGTTGTGTTCTGCTGAGCTGTGCACCACACTGTGGCAATTTATTTTCTGATCTAATCTACTCTAATCTACTGAGAAGTACTTCACACAGTCAGTGTTAGTATTTTTATCATGTGTAACATTTTATTTCAAAGAATACTAAAACATGTTTTCTATTTGATTTTAAAATACAGTTTCACTTTTCCATATTAAATATTCCTATTTAAGAAATGTTTTTATTTAAAGTATGCTTTTGATAAATCCAGCCCTGGCCAGTGGCTGTGTGAGATCACAGTCTTTAATCCTGTATGAGCCAGATTAAAGTGGGAAAAGTTCAGACCAGTTTGTTTGATTAAAACTAAATTTCAAACTGATGAATAAGGTGCTTTGATATTTAGAAAGAACCCAGATTAAAGTACCAAAGTTGGCTTTGATTATTATCTTATCTAACAATAAGTAACAATAGATGTGCATCTGTTTGACAGCTATAATACAATAATCACTTTTTAGGTATTAAGTTGAATAAAACTGATGATAAGCTTACAAAACTAAAGCTTTAAAGATTGTATAGGCTTTTACCAGTATTTTTCTATAAATATACCAATATTTTTATTTGACTAAATGATAGGTACAGATCTAAACAGATGCACAGAAATATGCACTTTTAATTTGAAAGTGAAACTTGTTACATTACGGATAAAGGTATTTTATTCTTAATGTTACAGTATGTAATTTTTGTGAATATTTTTCACTACAAACATGTTCAAAGACTTATCTTAATGCTGTCAACACCTTCTGTGAATGTGGATTCACAAGTTTTTGAGCCAGGTTTGACCCATAATTTCGTTTTGAAGCTTTCTTATACGCTGGTTTTGCAGAACATGGGGAACCATTGCCGATGGTAGAAGTGTATAGCAGAGCAGGGAAAGGGAGGGACGGGATGAGCGGAGTGTATTCATTTTGAGCCTTATCCTTCTGCCAACTTAAATTGCATATTGTATGTTTAAGTCATGCTAGATGAAATCCTATGCATCTCCTGTGGATTTCCAATAGAGTCTTTAATCAGTACGTGGGTGACACTTGTGTGAATGGTTTGCTGTGATCCTGTTATCATGTTCATTGGATCCTAATAATTACAAGGTACAAAACACTTCAATATTGCCACACTACCTGCTGTGTTATCTTTGCTTAGTCTGAACGTGTATAATGCTTTGAATTAAAGTGCTGTTATACCGTTCAATGAAAAAGTCATTAATGTAGGAGCACATATAGGAGCAAAGATACTCAGAAAGCCATTCCACCTGCAAAGGGTTTTATAGAACTCTCTCCAGAACCGAGAAACTTAGAGTAGCCCCTGACAGCCCCCATAAGGGCCGAAAGTTCAAGTCTCACTGGGGGTCCCATCACATTTCCACTTGTATTAAGAACTCAGGCAGAGCTCGGCTATATGCATATACACACACACACACGCCCACACCCACACCAACACACACAAAGAGAGTTATTCCTACTGGGCTTTGTTCCTCCTATTGCAGTGGTCCACTGCAGGCTGCCACAGATGGCAGTTTGTCTGTCACATCGTGTGCAGTGAGTCTGGCAGTCAGCCCCAGGGAGAAATTCTGACTCACGGCTGTATCATGCAGCCGAGCTCCAGCCTGCAGCCTCTCTATGACACAGTCCCTGCTAGTCTTTGCAACCAGAGCTGTGAGGTGAGAGTTGCACTTCTCCAGGTTAAACAAGGATAAGAGTGAAGGGATTTCACACACGCACATTCATACTGTATCTTAATGCTTCCACCTTATTTTCGTCATTTTATTTTTTATAATATTATGAAAGAAGTTCAGCGTTTAGAATAAAAATTCTAGTAAAATTCTACTGTGGCTTTAAAAGAATAAATTAAAACCATTATGTTCACAGTTAGTCAGTTTTATCAGATTCCTGAATTGTCAATGCACTCACATCATCTGGCTTTACCGTATGCTCCAATTTGTTCCAGGTATGTGGAGCACAAAATGTAAAATCTGTCTTTCTCAGGTCAGTGCTAACAGGAAAAACAGCATCCAGCAGTGCAATCAATAAGCCACTTATACTGTGAGAAGTAGTGCTTTACAAATGTTGTTCTCTTATCTGTTCTCTTATCCAAACCCAGTCTAGTATGCAATATGAAATGCAGAAAAACCAACATAAACAATAAAACGCAATAAATTATTTATAGGACCAGTAAAAGAGCCACGATCAAAATATCAAATAGCCCTTTGAGGGGAATCCACCACATGTTTGGAGACTGAGATATTTCACAAATCATGAACAAAAACATAAGCACCTGAAATGATGGTAGGTTTACACAGCCTGTAACACACAGGCTTAAAAGAGCCGTACTGACAAAACACAACACAGACCAACACAGAACAATCAGTCGGTCAGGATGTGACCGTAAAACCACACTAATCAAATTTGATCAACTATAACAAGCAGGCTAAAAATACACAACATCTAACAACATCTACCATTCGCACATTTATAATTGTTTTCCATAAAAACATTTTATTCTCTCTCTTTCTTACAGTAAAAATGAAGCACACACTCCCATTTATCCTACATATAGGCTATAAACGAATTTTTATTTTTCTCTTTCTATAAATTCCCATTGCACCTTTTGAAACCTCGCAAAAGAAGATAATCTGTCCTTGATCGTGTGCCACAGCAGCTAAGCATGTTAGGGTAAGAACTATATTACATATATTCATTTGTTTATAATCAACGAGAACAACACCTGACAGTGGCAGATATTCTTACAATATGCCTGGCTGCATATAGTAGCCTGGTTTATCTCTACAAATCAGTGGCTCTATGACTAAGATCCTATACACAGTACACATACTCCATGTTAATGCCATTAATAAATTGTATATTACATTTCTATAAATGAGACTGAATGTAAATTTATCGTGAAACCATGGAGGAAGGCGGGGATAGGTTGGGGGCTTTTCATTTTGCAAGGACAGCAGTCAAAGTCAGAATTGCAGAATCATTTTGTAAAGGCAGACATGCCTTCATTTACATATTCATCACATGCAGTGTGCATCTTGCCAGAGGCCCCGTATCCCTGTGTGTAGCTGCAGTTTGAACCAATACGGCGGGGAATGCATTTAAAATATCGCTCGGCAGTATTGCGCTGCAGTGCTGAAGTGATCATGTAAAACTGTAATACAACCCAGTTTTGTTATGTGTCCGTTTCCTGTTCTTGTCAGGGTCAGTTACATCTCACCATGCAGGTAGATCACTGGCATTTCTAGCTGCAGAGACAGTGGTTTGTTTGGGTTGAACGGCAAATTTCGATTAGATCGCTTCACCTGCTGTGTTTACTTTCAGTCACATGTGCTCTTTACCGAACTAGATACATTTGGCTCCTTGAGATGTTAAGAACAAAGAGTGAAGTGTTTATCCTCTTCGGCACAACACAGTGCACTGTGGCCTGATATTAAGCGCTCGTTTTTTTAAGTTCCACATACTTTTTCTCTCACAGTTGGAACCCTTTTAACATGCCTATTTCTCTCTGATCAAAAGTCTAATAAGTCTGAGTCAAGGTTAGCCGGCTCGTGGTGTTGTGAGTCCAGTGGAGCTGAGTCAAATCACTTTTAGAACTGATCAGTTTTATCATTGTACAGTAGATTTAGATAAATGTGGCTCGAATGTAGTTAGTTAAGAGACATCAAAGAAGCGCTTTGAAATGAGGCCATGAAAATGCCAGAGCACTGGTGGAGCGGGTGTCTGTCCTTTAAAGTCTGCTCTTGGCTTCCTGGCTGCGTGTTAATGATGAACAGATAAAATATTCAACTGAGTGGCGTTACTCTGCATCTGTCTGCCTGAACGCACCCCTCAGCGCTCTGTGTACTCAGACATATGTGCACAGACAAACACAAAGCATGCGGCGGTCCATCCATCTTTCCGCTCGCCGCCATCGCACCACGGAGTGCAATGTAACCGATTGTACTATTTTGCCTCCAAGTAAAACGGGCTGCAGGTATGTGGTCTGCGGTTCGAGCGTGTCCGAGTGCGAGGCAGCAGGCAGTTAGTCTTATCTGGGCAAGGGGAGAGTTAGGTTGTGTAATTATTTTCACTGGCTTTGATCCAGAGCAGCCTCTTCTGGACACCTGTTGGCCTCTGGCTCCGTCTGAGGCCTGATAATTAGACCCACTACCACGAGAGCGGGACACACACTGGGCTGTACACCAGCACACACAAATACGTCCATATTTTTCTAAAAGCTATTTCTGAAAATAAAAAGATATTTATTTTATTTCTTATTCATAAGTAATGCAGTGTAACTCGCCGTGGATGACTCAGCAGTGCAAGTGTCAAGTCATGCTGCTTAAAAGGGAGTCACAGGCAAAGCGACAGCCGTCGTCACTCAGACTGCAGCTCTGTGTCAGAGATTTAATTTCTCTTTGTTCCTCACTTCAATGTCTCACTGAGAGACTCAAAGCAGTTTCGTCCCCACTGTCATTCAAACTGTGCAGACTTTCAAATGACATTGGGAGTGAAAGTCTCTCCTGCCGCTCAAATGACAGCAAGGGCCGCTGATTGTGCCTTCTTTACAAGGAAGCATATTTTATTAAAATTTCAATTCTATTTGGGTTTCCTTATTATTTTGTATTGGACACAGGGAGACTGAAAGAAAGACCCAATAGGAAACAAGGGGATGGGGGTGGGGGGGCTTTGCTTTAGAGAAGTGAATTCTTTAAAAAAAAAAATAATTCAGTAAGAAAGTAATTTCCTGACATGCCTTGTCTTGTCCTTTTATTTCAGTACATTCCCAAGGCTGCCTATTATTTTTCAAAGAACAGTGGAGCTTTGCGCCAGGATGAACCAAAGAAACACAAAGAATAGTTGGCCAGGCCAATATCTACAATCAACCACAGAAAATCCTTGTTTTCAGCAGCCAAGAACACAAGGGTCTTTGACTATGAATATTTTTTTTTTCTTAAAATTCAAATCTGTTTCTCACTGACTTCAATGATTCATTTGATCAAAATAAATAACAGAAATGCACAAAACACCTCTCAGTAAAGTCACACATTCTTAAGATTAACTCCTTACCGGCCAGTTACGGATATTGTCCATCTGGAAAATACGACTAGGTATGTTGTTTGTACAAAATGATTATAAGAGATGGGTGCCTCCCTACATGAGGTGCTATTTCAACAAACACTCCTTTAGGCTGTATGGGGTATATGGTAGATACAAATCCTAGGATGCCTGTATACGTTATATGGGCACAGTGCAGAACAGTGCATATGCAACATTAAAGGTGGAATTATGGAGACAATATGCACAAGGGTCTTGGTTTTCAAAATGAAGGAACATGTCATCCAGCGGAGAAATATGGTTTTTGTAGTTTTCGGAGAACAACAGAGCTATATGGCACCAACAAACAAGCCATCCAGGCGACAAGCTCACTACTAATGTTGGTTTTAGCATCTGTATGGTTATTGTGGATGGTATATTTGATGCAGTATATCTGTTAGTGCATCATTCTGTTACTTTGCTTGAGGCTAGTTCACCAGCACGTCTCTTTAACAGTGTTGCTCTAAAAGGATCTTCCCAGCCAGCTTCCCATACAAATCAAGGCCAACACACAGAGAAATACACAAGCAACAACTCGATGACTTCTCAAAAGTCGTTACAATGGTCTATGTGGTTGTAATAGGGCATATTGTTGGTCTTAATGTATCACTTTATGGCTCATTAGAACCTTGAAAATAGTTAAAATATACTTTAGCTCTACTAAATGAATCTGTTAATACCTATTTATACAAAGCAATTAAGAAAAAAATATTCAATAGAGCTTATTTTAACTTATACACGGTTTTGATGATCGTATATTTGACTAATAACAATTATAATTTCCTGAAATAAAGCAAAAGACTGAAGTTGCCGAAAATGTAAATAGTCAAGTAAAGTAGAATTACTTCAGCTGACTTAACAAGACAAGTAGACATGGAACAGCATTAACATTCATTAGGAGTGTTCATTCCATTCCTGCCATCAACAATATTTCCTACTCTTCAGACTTTCTCCTTTGAACTAATCTAACTTATGAGCTACAAACAGGCTAACAAATCTGCTGTTGAGCTGAGGGGAACTGCAGAGCTAGATGTCATTTCTCTGGGTTCACCACACAAACCATTTACCTTTCACATCACCCATGCTTATTATATTCCTTGTAGATATAGAAAAATGTTCATTAGTACAGCTTTAAAGTTATGTAAAGATATATTTTAATAGCCTACATTTCCTACCAACCAGCCTGCTTCTCTTTCCTTTCTGCAGCTGCTACAGAGTTTCCCTTGAGTCAGTCATTAGCCCGCACAGGCTCTCCTCTAATTTTAACCCTCTTAACCTCGTAAGGGCATCAGTACTCATACTGGAGTGTTGTAAGGAGATCCAGTCACCACCGCACCCTTGGGTCTTGTCTATAGTTTGCTCTGAAATGTCGTGGTTAAAACCAACACCTCCTCTGGGGTTTTATCAGGGTTCTGACAGTTTTAACTGTTTATGGGCATATGTCATTTTTACTAAATGTTCCCTGAAACTCTCCACCCTTCTGAAAAATACACAAATAAGAGGGCTGCCATTTTGTTAATAGAGTGTTTGAGTTTTATCTTTTAACCTGTGGGACCTCATTAACAAACTCTTCAAATGTCTCCTATGGTCGATACAACAAGATGATATTTTGTCATGTTTGGAGTAGTTGCAGACACTAAACGATCCTCTTCCTTCCTCTTCATCTACTTTTTACTAAATGGACGATAACCCAAGCTTTTAAAAAGTACAATGTCCTTCATTTCAATTCACTGCTTTGACAAATACTTCAAAAAGCTCACAGTCTTTAGCATCAACTGTCTAAGAAAACACTTTTTCCACTTTGCTTTAATTTCACTCTGGCCTTGTTTCATATGGCAAATTCGTGCCACAGAGCATATTCCTATAGGTAGATGAAAAGAAGAAAAAAACCAAGCAAAACCTCTATGTGGCCTACAGAATGTGAACACAAACAGCCTCTCAAATATCCCTGGTGCATTTGACTGTGCAGTTTTGCTCAACAAATAAGCCCACTTAGAGAAAACACGGCCTGGCATCAAACAAAATAACACAACATGAAAGCCAACAGCGTGGTATAAGGTGTGCAAATTAAGCTGCAGAAGACAAGCTCAACACGAGTGGAAATCTGTACAAGCTCAAGGAAACTGAAGCTCTTGTTCTTTCAATTAATGGGGCGTTTCACACCCACACAAACAGACCTCTTAGCCTGACGTGGGCTCAACCATTAAAATATGCTCTATTTGTGTGTATGAAACCTGCTCCCAATATTGAAAACACTGAAATGAAGCATGGTTCACAGCAGGACATGACAAGACTCTGCTCTATAATGGGAACAAGAGATTCCTACTAACACCTGTGACAAATCCTGCTCTGCTGAGGTGAACATAAAGCCTCCGGATAGCAGAGAAGTACAGAAGAATAAGAAACAAGGGAGACAAAGACAAAAAAGATGTGTTACCCAGAAAGTACAAAGGCCGTTTTACTACAAATCCTGTCGTTCTCTGTTTTGTTTATTTGTGTCTGGGTTTTTGTAATTGTGAGATACAAGAAACGAGTGTATTGTTCACTTAGCAAAAAAGATAGAGCTTCGTTTCCCTACCTGCAACAACTAGAAGCAGTAGTCATTGTGACAACATGACAAACCTTCTAGAACCTTCATAGTCTACAAGGAGGTAGATTGGTTGGAGTGGTGGATGGTTCACAAAACACAAAAATTTGTCCAGTTCAAGTCCAGTGTGAGATAACTTTTCTTGTTGTTGCAACAGTCATGTGAAATCAGTATTTCCTTAATATAGCTTCATGTGCATTTGAGTGTTTAGAGCATTTGAGGGGTGCATTTTGGACACCTGCCTCCCTACAAGTCTCCGCTATTTAATGCCCGACCGTCTTCGGGCATTAAATGTGGGGTCCTTAATGTGGCAGACTTTTGCTTAAAGGAATAGTGTAAAATTGTAGGAAATATGTAGAGTTAGATGAGATGATGGAAACCATTCTAAATATGAAGCTGATTTACAGTCTGGCTGGATTAAGAAAGATTTAAAGATACAACTCTATCTTGTAACTGTTTTTGCAACTCAGGTAACATCTGAATAGTTTAGATGAAAGATGGAAATAATGAATAGATGTTAAATAGAGCATAATTAAAATTAACACCTAGTGCTCCTGGGATATTGTGTTGACAAGAATTGAACAGATTAACTAATATATTTAATAAATATGTTAAATAAACATGGCTGATCTTTAATGAGAAACTCATTTACCTAATAAAAGTTTGATTCATTGAATAAAAACCAAGAACCAAAGTCAAAAACAAAAAAAAAAAATAAGAACCTTTCAAAAGTAAAAAGAATGTTGTAACATCATTTTCCCCAAACGTTAAATTTGCACATACTACAGTAACCTGTGGGCACCCCCCCCCCAAAAATAAACACTAAATAATTAATTTCCTCTAAAATTCCCAATGTTAATTCCATAGAACCATGTAGTATTGTTTTATTCCATAAAAAAATGTGAGGGTTGCGGCAGGAAGGGCATCCGGCTCATGTTCCGCTGTGGCGACCCCTGAAGGGACGAGCCGAAAGCCGTTGATTTCTACTTGGAAGAACCTGTTAAAATCAGTACCGGATTCCTACAAAGAAATTACATGGCAAAGCGTGAGTGCTGTTCTACTGCTTTAAACAGCGTGATCTGTGTCACATCGGCAGAAACAAGACAGTGAGAAATTAGGAAAAACACTCTGAGTTATTAAAGCTGCATGAACTTGTGAACTCTGTCTGACTTCAGAGCAGCGATATATGCCTTGAGAGAATGAGGCCGAAAGTGGCACAGCCTTTATGGGTGAATGCGTGCTACCATTGTTGGACGGGGTGGAGGAGGAGGACAGGCTTTGGTCATAACAGCCATTCATCTATTTGTGCAGCTCTGTGGTGACAAACAACCAGCACTGTGACATGTCAGCAAGATCCTGACTGAGCAGATCACAGATACAGATATGTTTACAACTGAAAAGGAGAAACAGGCAGAAACACAACGAAATCGTTCAGCGAACAAGCATGTGCACTTACCATGCATAATACAACTGCGCGGATGAAAAACAATGACAGTCACTACAGACGTTGATGGGTAGGAAGCAGTATGATGGTACTGTGATGGATTGTGTGTGTGGGGGGGGGGGGAGCTTGGGGAAAAGAGACAGGTAGCAGTACAGCACCCAAGAGAGACGGGGGATGGTGGGTGGAGGACAAGAGGAGTGAGTGACAGGGTGACACTGTCAGCTCCTCTGTGGCGCACTCTTCAGGGGAGCCCTAGAGCGTGTTCTGTTAAGTAAACAGCTGCAGCAACGAGAGCTCTTCAAATATTAATGGGGAGCAATCCCCTTCCACTCGCTTGTTCAAACTGACATTCCCTGAAGTGGACCGCAGTGCTGCAGTGAGGAGCAGACATTCTGGCCTCCCGTAACACAGCAGAGGCCAGCAGGGCTGCCCGCAGCACCCATCAGACCCTGACAAAGGGTGGCTTATGCTTGGGACACAGAGCCACAGAGAAGCCCTCCATATGGGCAGAAACACAAACCCCCCCGTGGCTCGTTATTATTAGTGCTGTCACAAGAAAAGGTTTCAGATTGCTAATGAAAACATCATAAAACACAGTTCATACCCGCCCTTCCAAACCTCCTTCTGTGCCCATCAGACACAGATGAATTATGAATGAAAAGAGTGCTCAATCTGCGAAGATCGATACTAACGAGGTCTGCGTTAGCCGTGACACAGCTCTCTTTTGTAACCTCCTATCTAACCACCACTCCTCTGCCTTGCAGCCTCTCCAGAAAGGAGATCAACAACAAACCCACCTTTTTAATGAGTGCTAAAAAGTTAAGCTAACAAGACAGAGTTAAACACTTTTACACCTTGTTATTAAGTTACTAAAAATTGCTGAGAAAGGAGCTGTGAATGAAAGAAACTCTACTCAATTGTACCTCCTTTGATCGACCCACCACTCCCAACACCCACCACATAACCTCTCCACTGACAGGCGGACTAGGGGAATTGGCTGAAGAGGAGTAATGGAGCTTGTCGGAGAGCTCCCTGCTTCACACCACTTAGCCTCTCTTCTAGCCAGGATGGTTAGAGCTGTAGGGATATAGGGGAGGAGGGGGTGAGGAGAGATGCTCCTCTGATGAGGCTCCGCCGGGACTCAGAGCAGACTCACCACCCAAACATTTCTCCTCACATCAGTCACGCCATGCGGGCAGAGAAGCGTGCAGCAGCTCCCACCACCACCTTTCATTCTTTCCTTCGTTAAGCTGCCCAGTTGTGGCTCGCCCCGGGGGTACAGTGCCCTCTTTACACAATCCTGCTGGGCGAACATGGTGTCCTGCTTCATCAATAATTCCCAGGGTCAATCGTTTCAAGAAGAATGATATGGTCTTGGCAGCAGCCTCAGCTATGGCAGTGATATTCTTTCAAGAATTTTCTGTCCAGGTTAATTGTTCAGTTATGTGTCATTGTATGTCAAAAAATACGAGTAGTTATAGGAGGAAATGCTCGTCTTTCTTCTTTCTGTAACCTATTACAATCTTTGTGATGACTCATCCTGAACACAGAAGTGGATACATACTTTTAATTAGGGCAATTAGTTAATGTCCCCAAATATAAAACCGTACTTGTGGCTTGTATAAATCAAAGGTGTAGGTTATTAGTTTAATAGGAAAAAAATGTAAAATAAATTATTTCTTAAAAAATCTGCTTGAGGTCAAATTTCATCACAGCATGTTCTGTACATCGTAAAACCAAAAAGAGGAGAAAAAGCTAGATAGCATATAAAAGTCCAGTTTCCAGCAAGTACTTAAAACTTAAACTTCGGTTGCTACTTTCTCATGGAGCATTTGTTTTAATGGTACTATTTTACTGTAAGAATGAAAAATGCACCAATGTGACTTCATCACTTTTAAGTTTTAGTTTAAGTAAGTATCCACAATATCAAACAGCATTTTTTTCTAAAGTCATTTTGAACTTTTCACTTATTTACCCAATATCATGTTTCCTCAAAATTCCATCTAATGCAATCATCCATCCACTATATCATCATGTTCAGGGTCATAGGGGTCTGTAGCCTGTCCTAGCTGTCATTGACCAAAAGGCAGGGTACCCTATCTCAGGGCCAACACAGATATACTATACAAAGACAGACGACCATTTACGCTCACATTCAAACCTATGGGCAATTCGGAGTCACCAATTCAGAGTAACCCAACATGCATTTCTTTGGACCGTGGTAGGACACACAGAGGAAACCTATACAAGCACATGAACAGCATGCAAACACAGAAAGGCCAGAGCAGCAGGTAGATTCAAACCGGGGCCAACCACTCCACCACTGTGCTGCCTTCACTGTCATCATTAAAGCACAATTTATTCAGTACATTACGTTAATGGATGATTAAATAGACTCAAAATGACGTACATCAGCCTCAGTTATATTATAGCAAAACTGCCAAAAGTACTAGTCAGCACTGTAATATACAATACCTGCTAAAAAATCCGCAAATTAACGGTGAGTGTGAGCATGTTAGCATGTTAATATTAACATTTAGCTCAGGTACAAAGCTGCTAAAACGTCTGGACACCAAAATTAATTTCAGTAATTTGCATAATTGTAACGGTCAGTCATAAATGATTTTACTGGAAAACCCTGGAAACTCTAATTTCACTTTAGCCCTATGGTTATAGCCACTTCATAAAAATACAAATACTAATTAAGAAAACATGGTGTTTACAGTTTGTATGAGAAACATTTCACAGTTTGGCGCAGCTGTAGCTCAGTTGGTAAGGCATCCATCAACCCCAGGGTCAGTGGTTCAATCCCCGTTCCTGGCTATATGTCAGTGTCCTTGGGCAAGACACTGAACCCAAAGTTGCTCCCGGTGGGTCAGTTGAGCACCTTGCATGGCAGCCATCGTTGGTTTGTGAATGTGTGAATGGGAATCAACATTGTAAAGTGCTTTGGATAAAAGCGCCATTAAGTGGCCATTAACCATTTACACTTTGCAATAATAGAAGTACTTCTACCTTTCTAAAATCTACTGTATTAGATACGGCAATAATAACTCGTGACAGCAAGATGTCACTTGTCGGGAAAAGGTAACCACAAGTCATTTTACCTGCCTGATAGAGTTGTTGTTCTGGTGACTAAAAGCTGCCTTTTCAGAAAAAGTTCAATCTTATTAACTTATATTAAATATTTATATTGCTTTAAATAAGCCATGAGATCCCAAAGATGTAAGATCAGCCCCTTTTGCCCTGCTCCACCCACAGACATGCTTGTTACATCTGCATGGCTGACCATAAGTTGCATAAGCATTTCAATATTTCATAGTTCAAAATGAAAAATGCATCTCTTTGAACTATTAGTGCATGGCTGGAGCAAGGGGGAGAGGACAAGCTGGTGGGGTCATGAGGTAAAAACAGAACTATTAAAAAAACATTGATCAGCCATGACATTAATACTGACTGGTGATTTAAGAGATGGGGTGGACATGGTTCAGCACAAATAATGTTGGCAACAATTAGAAGACATCAAAACACACTGTGCATTATAGCTTGCTGTATATGAGGCTGTGTACCTGCAGACTGGTCATAGCGTATGCTGACCGTTTTATACCACAGCAATGATCAGTGTACAGAGGATAAACAGAAATAAATGGGTCACTTGTCAGTGCTGTGACAGTCTTATAATCTTCCTTTTCAGAGAAAGTCTGTGCTCATGTTATAAAACTGCAAACCTGATTTAGGTTCAAACAACTTAGACCTGTGAGTAGAGTGATGGCAGAGTGCACTTTTTCAAAGTGGAGCTTTGCTTTTCATAAACAGCTAGACCTTAAAGATTAATTCTGGAGCAGGTGTCCCATGCCACAATCTGTCAAACATCAGGCACAAAGAGAAAGATTGACAAGCAAACACCTTTAAGGTCTTGCTCGGGTTTCCCTCACAGAGTTGAACTCAAATAACTTCAGGCCGAGGGAGTTTTAACTCTGAGTTAAAGGGACCGGGAACTTCAGCAGCTCTAAGCAATCATTCAGGCTTTAGCTTTATACTGAATATGGCTGCCCCAGAGTGAGGATAAATACAAACAAAATGACATCTAACAATTCTTCTCCATTTGCGTTAATATGAATACAAATGTGCACTTTGTAGAACATGTCTCATTAATAGATGTCGCTGTTCAAATGTGGTTTTACATTTGCATTGATTTAGCTCAGAGAAGCACCTTTGATTAAAGTGATCTGTAAGCATTTCTGAGAAGCAAATTGTTTCATCCATTAGGTTGAAAAAAAGCGTCCCATGATGTATGGAGATGCAGGATGATTCATTTAAAGGCGCTCATTTGCTCAGTGTGAGATGTGTTCATGTCAATATGCTGCCGTCAGACTTCACCCTCTCCTCTCCTCTCCATCCTGCCTCGTCCACCGCTCATCAGATGTTAAGGAAACAAAGACTGCTTCTCTCAGCTGGAGCTGGGAGGAGCTGTCAGTCCCTTCAGCTCTGTTTGATGATAGCATTTCAAATGACACTTTGATCCTCACTCCTCACTGTTTGTTTTTCCTCTATGATGAAATTCAGCTCGAGAGGCATGCAACAGGGCACATCATTAAAATGTGGCTCAAACGCGAAAAGCCACGCTCGTCCCTAGAAACCACTCATGACAATTTTTGTCACAGTGGTGTAAAAAAACCGACAGGGTAGGTGGTGCAGGAATTTTAAAGATGATACAAATCAAGTGTTTTCCCTGCAGATAGTACTCTGCTGAATCAAAACCAGGGTCTCTCTGCAACGACTGAACGAGAATAAATGAATCTAATAAGGCCAGTCTGTCAGAGCTAAGGGTTGTCTCTTGTCTACGAGAGAATACTGAATCTTCCAAGTTAAAGAAATAGGGGGTAAGTATAATATCAGATGTACTGAATAGTAAAAATGTCCGTTCCAATTTATGAAATGTAAGACATTTCTGTTCACAAGAAAACATTCAAGGATACAAGACAGGACACGCTCAAAAGCAAAACTAGCTAATCCTCCTCCTCCCAGGTCTTTCCAGAGTGAACATAAACATAATATACTATGCACCAACCTTTAATTTGAGTGGAGAAATTAGTCTTTTGTAAAGAATAATGGTGAAAACGTGTAAGATAAACAGCCCAGTGTAAGTCTAAGAGATTTGGCTCTTTTCTTTCTGGGGTGATAATTCTGCTATTGAAGATTTCTGGAGCCACAGCGGAAATGATATGCAAATATCTACCCCACGCGGTGTCGACTGGATGACATATTATCAGCAGAAAGACAGTCGTCGTATTTGTGGGTTTGATTGTGGTCAAATCAAAAGACAGAGGCCTGATTAAGAAGGTGTGCTGTGAAGCACTGTGAGACAGCAGGAGCACTTTAAACAGGATGCCAGCCCTGTTGGGAATAGGATGGTGAGGCCTCCCGTGGAGACAGGAGCCCGTAGCAACCCGCATAAAGCCTGGTGAGATAAGACAGTCTGGAAACATTGAAAAGAGGAAGTATGTAACAATGAAAACAAAGGTTTATTTCGGTGAAGAAAAAGTTCAATCGTTCCCAGGATCACGGTGAAAAAGACAGCTGATGGAGTTACTCACCTCCTTTACAGTAGTTTAACCTCGACCCTGTGATTATAGCTGGAATTTCTACGACTAAGGATGAGGAGTACATGCAGACATTTTATGCAAGACATTTCCCCTTCATGCACTTAACACCTGCCTTAACTTTATCAAACTTTTGAAAAGATTTGATAATCAATCAATGCAAAAGGAATTTCCAGCAGCTTGTGGCTATTATTTTCATTCTATTTAGTGGGTGACAAGGCTATGGATGAATCTAGTTTTCATGAAGCTCAATCGTGAGACAGCTACCATTAGGATCATTTTGTTGAGGTTTTTTACCCCATATCAAATGTGGGAAAAGAATTTTAGTATTACCTTTCAAATATATGTTCATAAAATATACAATCCATCTGCTAACATAGTGAGCCCTTATGAATAATCAGGACAACAAAACCATGCAAGTAAGACATTGTGGGAAATACTTTAGATTGAACGGTATATACATTATTTAAGATGAAGGTGAGGCTGTTGCTGCCTTTGCGATATGCAATAATTCAACCAGTAATGTTAGTAATGTCTCAATGAGGCAGTGGAGGCAAAACAGATTAATGCAACAATGTCATTATATTACTATTAGTGTTTAATGAAAAGTCATATGGGCTGAATATAATTAATTGCAATTAATTATATAAACACAGATTTGTCTGAGGTTGTTTTGATTGTATGCCGCTGTGCCAGCAACAGCCACAGCTGGAGGCATTATTTACACATCTATACATATATCCGTCATGATTAAAGTAATATTTTAAGAGCACCTTGAGGGGATTTTTCGAATTTAGGACAAACATGCACTTGGACTCAAAAACAACTTGATTAGAATATGATACAACCATTACGCTTTTTTTTTTAATTGATAGTGTTAATTTGACATATAGCACCCAGGCCCATGGATTCTATTTCTTATCAGATAGTAAGACAAAAATGATTTGAATGAAAATCCTGCACTTGGAAGACTAATAATTGGGTGAAAATACTGAATCATTATGGTTAAAGAAACAAACCCTTCACCTGAAAACAGTTACATCAGTTCACACAACAATTCAAATAACTGCTGGCATCTTAATACCACTCAATTTGCTTTGGTGATTCGTCTTCCTGCAGAACAATGGGCCCAAATAAGTGTGTAAATAAATACTTGGTGAATTTTTTTACAATAAACTTCTTTTAAACACTTGGTCTGCTTCTACTTTTTTGAGTTTAGTGTGAAAACATGAAGTCACAGCAAGATCAACAAGTTTCTTTCTTGAACTGGGGGCTGCATTGACAAAAGACACATAGGACTGAGATGCAAACCATTCCTCTTAACTCAGTGATAAACTGCACCCAAACTTTTTCTATTTGCCTCTAGTGATTCACTGTTTAACTTAGTTATGAGACTAATTCCAAAAACAACAGAATGGATAATGAGAGGAAATCAGAGGAAGAGTGATAATATTTGTGCATTTTCTTTACCTGCGTGTATTTTGCTTATGTTCTTGCATCTGCAGCTCATGTTTCTTCCTTAGGCTCCCAAACGCTCACTTTTTTTTTTTTTTGGTCAGGTTTATTCACAGCAAAGAGACAGTGGCTTTTTTCCTTTGTGGCCCCAGAAGACCATGACAAACCACAGACTTCAAACAGACCATGCACCCCTCAGAACTGCACTGTTTTATTATCAATCTGTACAGTAGTTTGCCAGCCCAGCAGTGTTCAAAAAGTCTTAAAAATCTCATTAGAGACAAACAAATAAGTGACGCATAATGATAAAACACAACAATTAAGTTAAAACAAAATTACAAGTTGAGAAATGAAGATGTGGTAATGGCTGGTATACCCCATCGTGTCTTGTAAACGATGCTCAAAGGAGCCCATTGGACATAGCAGAACTGCGCTTTCCATCATTAAGTTATCAGATTAGCCTGGGGCAGCAAGTAAACAACTTCAGACATCTTGCAGCAGGCATATATCCCTTCAGTCCCCTCTCTTATTGGATTACTTGGGGAAACTTCTTCGGAAGACAAAATGACTCCACGGAGAGATCGAGGCACGGGATAATTATTGGAAAGCAGATGATGGTAAGATCAGAGGACAGGCCTCTTCAGGCCAGACGCCTGGGGCACTTAGGATCGAATGGATGGCTAAACAAGCAAGAGACAGGGAATGGATGATGAAGCCAGTGAGGTCTGATTTTGATTATTGGCTGCTGGATAGAGAGGCAGCTCAATCTTGCCAGGTTCTGCGTCATCCACCTCTTGCCACATCTTGTTTGGGTTACTGCCACAGCAAATGTCCATTCAGCACTATCTAAGACAAATGAGGCCAAACTGCTTTCAAGGTCAACAATGACCTGTGCCAGGGCCACAGGGGGTCTGCCATTCTAATTCCTTATACACTTAGAGTAATTAAAACCCATCCAGAAGAAGCAGGAGAAGTCGATAGGACTTTTTGAGACTGCTAATGAGATGCTAATTTGTTGGCCCGCAAGAAGTGAGGTGTGATGAACTCAAGGACAGAGAAGATTTATTCACACTTTTGTTTAGTGAACTTTTTCAATTATGGCATGTGTATGTTCTGGCAGATATTAGTCGACCACAGGTTGTGCGGTATGTTTATTTTGGATAAAAAAATATATGTATGTATATCCTTTCGAGCTCTGTCCACTATTCCGCTCGTTTACAGAGCGTCACATCTGTGGAAAAGGCTCCCTTGCATTGTGGCATCGAGTGAAGCCACATACAGATCGCCTTCATGCTTCCGGAAAGTAGTCCAAGTCAAACCTGTTTTTAAACACCCCACTGTGCCAGCCTTCTATAGAGTCACTGAGTCATTTCAGGAGCACCA
This sequence comes from Channa argus, assembly GCF_033026475.1. Classification (NCBI taxonomy): domain Eukaryota; kingdom Metazoa; phylum Chordata; class Actinopteri; order Anabantiformes; family Channidae; genus Channa; species Channa argus. Next base: position 7,237,476 of record NC_090206.1, read on the forward strand.
GGCTGTCTGCCCCACTTTTTTCAGCAGAAATCATACAGACTCTGTGATATCTGCAGACACACTCACATGGCACAACTCTCCTCTCCACATAGTTGACTTTATAAGCAATTGGGCCAATCCCATCCTCTCATGTTTATTAATTGGGTTTGCTCTTTGGACCTCTCCTCTGGGTGAGGTCTGTTCCTTGGGCTGCAGAGGAGCACCAAGCTGTGATAAAACTAAACGTGCAGCAGTGTGGTCTTTTTCTCTTCACCAGTACTGCAGTCAGGTGAGGCTCATTTTCTAAAGTAATTTTACACAAGCTCTGCACAACACAAGCACCCAGAACCTGGCACCGCATGCACTGCATGTCACTCAGCAACTTGCATGATAATTATAAAATGTTAAATAAAACCTTGTCTCATTAACAAATGAGACAAATGACTAATGCATTTTCTAATGTGCAGGCCACGGCTCGGTCTGAGCTTCTCAACAGCAGTGGTGCTGCTCTGAAGGACACATCGCAGGGGAAAATAACAACAATTAGAGCTGCCAGTCACCCACAAAATGCCAGAAGATGTTTTTAGATGAGTTTCTGCTTCATGAGGCAGTCTATACAGGAGCTACAGACAGAGGAGATGGGTAAAAGTGAGGGGATGACATGAGATTGGAGGTTTAATCACATTACAAACATAAATTCGTGGCTTAGTCAGCTGAGTCACAATGTTGGGACAATGTTAATTAGTTGTCGCTGAGTGATTAAGTTTACCACAGACATAAGACAGGCTCCCAGCTCTTTCAAACCTATTCCTTTCAAACTCAACTAAACTGATCTTCGTGTGCAAAATCTGTAGAGTTCCCCTTTAAGTATTCTTACATCACTCCGTCCTCCCCTCTCTGCACTGACTCAAAATTCTACAATAAAAATCATATATTCAGTTACCTCCAGGCTTCTCAATGATGTGCAGCATCACATACTGATACGCTCTTCAGAAGTATTGCACTCCATAATTTATTTACTAAATTAAATCCTCAGTGTGCTCAGATCAGCTTCTCATTTAAAAAGATTAGATTTGAAGATGAGCATCCGGCACAGGTTTACAAAGTCTCATTTTGATCTAAATAGACAACATCAGGCCACTGAGCATGAGGCAATCACAGCATGCGGGGGAAGATGGTGCTATGATCTTGCTAATGTGAATCAAAATGAAATCCAAGAGTCTGTCACACATCAGAATGAATTCTGCAGTTTATCCATTTATGGTATACTATAAAGAGATCAGCTAAGGCTCATTACATTGTCAAATAGTATATGAGACTCTCAGTGCAGGAGTCACGGACCATTAGAAATTCCTAATGCTTTACCTATTTCGTGGTATTGATCTTGACGAAGCCTAATGTTAAAGCAGCCTGTCATCTTACCGCTTAAAATCAAAGATAGACAGAGCCATTACTTTTTCTGTTGTTTGGAGAAGTTGACTTCAAAAGGGCTAAAACCTCTGGTGTAGTCTGGGGCTTGGGAAAGCAGAGCAGGGCAAGATGGAGCTAGAAGGAAGGGGGGATGCAGGGATGCAGGGAAGGGAGACAGAGAAGTGGAGAGGTGAAGCCCTTTGATCTCTCTGGCAGAAGTGAGCAAAGAAGAAAAGAGACAGAGAGCTGCAAAGAAGATTGCAAACAAGGCATGCACTCAATTCCCAATAGAAGCACGAATCGAGAGAGGAAGAGACAAACAGAGGGAAAGACGAAAAGTCAAGAAGATTGACTGAGACAGATATAGAGAGAGGATGACAGTGTCAGAGAAACAGGAGGAGAAAAGAAGGAGAAGAAAACGGGGATGAAAATAAAATAACATAAAGAGAAACAGATAAGACCAGGATGTTAAAAGGATTTCGGTCTGGGGGCTGTTTGGGGAGTTCTCTCAAGCTCTATGCTAAAGCAATTAGTATCGAACGGCTTCTAGGAAAGTGCAGCCAAACCACAGCAGCATTCTCTAACATAGTTAGTGTGTAACTACCAAGTCAAGAAAACCCCACGGTCCCCATTAAACCTCTAGTTTTAATTGGCGTGTCAGGATGGTGCTGTGTTTCACAGCCCATGAGGAGGCAACGCTCAAAAAAGTTGGCCCAGTGTGTCCACACTTGAAGTGCAAACCCCAAGACAGTAAACAGAGCTGTCGCACTACACTACACAGGTCCTGTGTAGCATGATAGCATACGCTCAACTCTGAATGTGAAAGGGGTGTGTTCCAACAACCTTTGCTAATATGAAAGAAAAATGATGTGCCCCTTAGTTGTCAGGGAGTTTACATGAGACTAATTCTTAAACTTTTCAACCATCATTTCAAACTTGTGTCGAAACGTAGATTTTAAATGAGCATATGTATGTAGCTGTTGGAAATGACAGCATAAATGTAAACGGTAAACTATAGAATGAGGGTAGAAAGAGGGAAGAACAAAGTGAAGGGGTTTGATAATGTCAAAAACACAAAAACAAAAGCTGCCATTAGCCATCGTAAGCTACAGCTTGAGTGTAGCAACTTGAGCAAAGGGGCATTTTGCTACACAAGAATGTTTTATTAGTAAGAGGAACATACTGGTTTATTTTTTTCACCTTGAAAACTTACATAGTTGCTACTGTCCACAACAATGCAAATAAAGTCCCCCAAATTTCCAGGTGCATTAGGTACCTCATTTTTTTTTTACCTAAAAGACTTTTTTTAAAACTGTTATACTGTAATCTTAGTAAAGCAGTGTGATATGAATATTTACGATATATGATTACTGTCTTTCTTGCCAAGAGGGTTATGTAAGAAGATGAGGTTTTATGATTGTAGGGAAAATATGAAACCACTTCAAGCAGCCAGTTAGGTTAGCTTTGCATAAATATTAGAGAGTGGGGGCTGGCCTGGCTCCGACTATACATACAGTATGTACTATGCTAAGATTCATGTTTACTGTACTGTTATTACTACCAGTCCAATCATCTAATCCTTTAAAAAAAAAGTGGTAGTGGTCTTTCCTACTACTTGTCTGACATTTTTTCTAAAGCACATACTTTATTAAGGGAACATTAAGTTTCAAACAACAATCAGGAAAAATTAAAAAATAGAAAAAGGGCAGGTGAAACTTAAACACTGATGTGACAACATTTTGATCGATGATGATTAAAGCTAAAGCGCTCAGTATGTGTTACATAATGGAGCCTATGTAGTTCCATTGGGGACTGGTTATTATGAATATGTTAACTTAAACCAGCCGTACCACTTAGGCTACGTTGACCTCCCTCATTGATGAGTGGTACCAGGACCAATGGCCAACTTGTGTTTTCCCTCTGTGAATAACAGTCATCACTAACTGCACTGCACCAAAATTTTAGGAAGCTGCCACTTTCTGGAACTACACATCTGGTACAGACAGCCAAGCCAAGTCTCTTCAAACCAAACGTCTCTGCCATTCTAACACTGAGTTTAACAGCAGTCGAATGTCTCATCCCCGTCTGCGTGCATTATGTTTTTTGCTTTATTTTTGTGTGACTCACTGTCTGGAGGAGTGAGTTGCTGACGTGTAACATCAATGTGTAGCCAAGAAAGTGGATGTTGGATGTGTTGATTTGGAGGCGTCAATTATCAGTTAAAAATTGTAATAATGATGTTGTTTCTTCTCGTTGCCAGCGGAAAATCATCTTGTCAGATTAAAACAGGTTTGGACAAACTGTGCTAACTGCTTACCTTGAAAAATGGCAGCATTCTGGATGATGAGGCGTTTGAGTTGAGCACTGACAGACTGCAGACCAGATTCCATATTGCTGCGTGCAGCTACCTGATACCGCTCCTCCATCTTCTTGGAACAGCAGGTCGGGCCTTTGGTTTGGCAAACCTGCAGATCCGCACCTGGCAGGAAATCAGCGGAGACAGGATAGTAGTCTGGATGAGTAGAAGGAAGGAGCTTCCAAAGCCACTGTTGTTTAATTTTCAAACACAGAAGCTTCTTACTCAACACAAAAAGACTCAGCTGCATCCTCTGCATGCTAAACACGGGAAATGCTATCTCCAGCAGATTCTGCAGTCTTAATGAGCATATGATTATAATGTAAACGCTGTGTTATTTAGCAGGGTTGAAGTCAAAAATAAATTGCTGCTAAAAAAAATAAGTCTTTTTGATGCACATTCAAGCAATACACCAAAGCTGCTGGTGTATGTTGTTCTCCTCACAGATCTATTTGGTCAACAGAAACCTTCCTACAACTCCAGGCTACTCTTAGCACACTGAGGATCAAAAAAGTTTTTTTTTCTTCGGCACAACGATGAGCGCTAAGAGCAGTGCAGTGTGCAGACGAACCCACCCAGGTTTCGGCATGCTTTCACTCACATAAAAAATAAACAGCCAAGTGCAAATCTGAAAGTGGTGAAACAACACTTGTGCACCTGGCCACAGACACTAAAGTTTGTTTAGACAGATGAGAAATAATTGGATTCCCAGAGATCTTTTGAATCGTGCACATGTAAGTCGGTAAAAGCAAAATTAAGGTGACAAGGATGTGTCATTGGGGCGACGTAGCCGTACACAAAACCAGATCAAAGAACAAATGCCCTGAAGAAATATATTCAATTTGAAAAACTCTCAGTGAGGAAGGAGATAAAGACTACACGGTTATAATTTAGTGTGATCAAGGATAGCAAACATGCCTCAGCTTCTGTAACAGCAATGGCAAATAAACTGCAGTTTTGTGTTATAATATACCGAAAGACATACTTTGTATGGGGGTATTTGTTCCTGTTTTTAGCATGTGAACACACCCTACTAATACTAATGTTACAGAAATTATGTAAGATATAATCTCCGGTTTAAACTATTTGAAAAGGAGAATATACTGGATGGTTCAATACATGTAGTTTTTAAAGAAGGATGTTCTTCGCAAAGAGCATATCTCTTTAGAAAAACACAATTCCAGTGGAACATAAACTTTGTATGTACGAGCTGTAAATTTCCACCCTATTCCCAAATCATTCCTTTAAAGTGATGCACACACAGACATAAATGGGGCACAACCATCGGATGTCTGAATACAGAGGGGAGTTCCTGTGAAAATCCCTTTACTAGGTGCTTTCCCCTGTAAGTCTCTCTCGTCCCATGTGGCCGTGAACACTTCAGTGGAGGCTGTGGTCGTAACACGCCAAGATGTGCCGAAGACTCGTGTGCAGGATCTGCTGCCAGTGACAAGGGTCTGATTGATGGCGCAGTAAACAAATGTCAGGGAAGTCTGCCAGCTTCAGCTGCTCGGGGTACGGAAGATGAAGAGGCGGAGGAGGAGAGATTAATTTAGATGGATGGCTCAGAGTTTGAGTGTGTATTTATACAGTATATATCAGAAACATTTTGATAACAAGCGTGTCAAAAGAAAAAGGAAAGGCCTTTGTCGAGACGGAGCGTTTATATCTACAGGTTCACAGCTTTGTGTCTGCGATTTTCAAACAATAGCTACTCAGAAATGGAGCTGAGACTGGAACAATGAACACAGCTGGCATGGAGGGAAGTTAAACTAGCAGGAGATGCAGCAGAGTGACAGTCTTGATAATTAATAACTGCTGGGGAGTCAAACAGAGAGCAGCTTCAGCTAACTTCCTGCTCACTCCTGTCTGCGATCAGGCTTTAAGGTGTAGAGTCTAATGAGCAAAATGGGCAATAAAACCATCACACAGCACCTTTTGTACGCATACTGACAGGCTTAATATCTTAAATCAATACGGACAAAGGACTCCTGACAGATAAGATCAACTTAATTTCAGCCTGCAGGGGCAAAATTATTAAGCTGTCAATATCGCCATAGGTAAGGTGAGCGCAGCCAGTGGAGAAAAGAGTTTGGGATTTTGCTATTACTTCCATCAAAACGGACAGTTTCATCTGCACGTTTGTCGTTTTGCGGATGATAAATGCGTTTCATTACAAAACTTCCACAGCGATGAGCATTGGGTGACGGATTAGGCAGGGAAATGATTCCCTCACAAATAATGAAATCACACCCTCTAAATAAAGCCTTCTTTCAGATTGACAGATCACTTGGGATCTTTGTCATCTGTGCTCACTTTTGTTCTGAGCTTGTTTCACTTCACCTACCTTGAGCTTAATAGCCATTGGGCACAATAAGTTTGTTATTGGTTAATTAGTTGAGTTGTGTGTCCTGATGGCCAATTCTCTCAGGCACAGTGAAGAGAGACGGCGTGTGAGCTTGGAGCAATTTAGATGTAAATTTCCCCAACATACAATCTCAGCTCAAGGTGACGCCTGTAAATGATTATGTACTTTCAATCAATACTCTGATGATGTGCCAGACAATTCAACATGCAAAGCAGCTGCCTTTTCCATGAGTGTGAAGGTCCTCGCTGAATGCCTTTTTAAAAACACATCGATCGCCCTTCACTTTGTCACTGCCTTATCTGACAGTAGCTGCTTCTCTCGTGACATAAAGTTTCAGTTCAAACGCCATAAGAGAGAACTGTGACTTATACAGTCCTCACATTTAGGGAGTCCAGCCAAAGTTACAGGGGCAGCCACGAATAAGCATGTGTCTCCAAGTTTCCTAGCACCAATTAGAGAGCTATCATGATGCAAGTTTAATGACCGAGACCAAGAGGGAAAAACAAGTTGTATTAAGATATAGAACATGTTAAAAGCCGTTCATTATGTGCATAAATTATACATCAAGAACTAGACTGGGGTGGAAACATGCGGGAATCCATGGCTTCTTCTCCAGAGAAAAAAAAAAAGCCAGTGTTACTTTATAGAGACAATAAACGAAGTGAAGATGGTACAATTTATAACCAACCTGAGGAGTAAGGAACATACTAGCTACTGGGATTTACAACTGTTCCAAGTGTTTTAGTGCTTTGCTCACTGCTCTACTTAAGTTGTTTGATGAAGCTAAAGCTGGAAGCATGAATGAAGAAGAGCCCACATTTTTTTTTTTTTTAAGTGTACACAAAACAATGAGGCAGGAAACACAAGAGCCCTTTCATCAAAGATGGATTGTTCTGCTAGTAAGACGTGAATAAATGGAGCACAAATCAGCGCTTAATTAGACAAAAAGTCCTCTCACTCCAGGTCAAGCTGTTTCACCTACTACTCATGTCCAATGTCATTTAATCACCAGAAGGGTTTGTTCTTTGTTGTTCGGTTTTTCCATTTTAACAAGAGGTTTGGATGACCTGACCCTGCTGCTAATTGCCAAGAAGTCCGCATAACTGGGACCTTTTTTTTTTTTTTAGGCATCCAGCTATGAAATATCAAACAACATAAAGCTATCAAACAAGAGAAAAACTCCTCTCTTGAAGGACAACAGCATACAATCATTACTCTTCCATTCAGTGAGAATCTGATGCACCTCTCATGAATCAGGTCAGAGATCCACCACATCCTCTCATGTCCTGGGGTAAGTGCTCGGCACTGCTTGTGCGCCTCCTGCACATACATGTCGACATGAACGGAGCGAACTGATACTGCAGCCTCTATCTCACCTTCAGACACTACAACCACCCACAGCAACAGCACCAACAAAGACACAACTGTGGCACAACTCCCACAGCGGTGTTACGCTTTTTGTTCATATCTGCTGCAAATGTTTCTCTGCTTTTGCTTCTTTTGAATCATGCTGGTGAAAACTTAAGCTTCTGTTTTTTGCACCGCTGCCCCTTGGCACCACATGCAGCATTATTAGAATTCTGTACTGCCTTCCTGCGGACATCTTTCTGAATCAGCCACCTCCCCCACACAGTACTCCATATCAATACTGACTACTTCACATCTATCACACAAATGAACACACGCACACATGCACAAAGAAGTGATACTTCCCTTGGTCAAATCACTGCTAGCTCTCCTCAACATGTCATCAATCTTTCATTTGCTGTATGCCTCAATGAAGAATTCTTGTTACATTAGACATGACATGTTTTCACATTTACTTGCATAATGTTTCGCTAGCTCAAAGTTCAGAACAATTACAGAGGTTGTAACTGTGACTGTAAAACTTATTATGCATAAATGTAAGCCAAGGATATATTATAGATGGCGCATGTCCATTGAGAATGCACTAAATTTATAAGAAGGTGCTGCATATTTAAGGCTTTTGTGAAAACAACATCAGCTCATTAACACAAATGTTGTTGGGATTTAAGGAAAACAAAGTATTACACAGTATTTTACTGTGGTTAAACATCACAAAAGGTCATGTTAGACATGTCAGTTTCACAAAAACATCTATAAAATATTGCTCTAGCTTTAGATTTTTGCAGATTGTTGCAGGGAAAAACAGGACTAGCATTTATTTGGAAATAGGATGTTAGTCCGAAAGCTTTTGCAAGTATGAAAACGTCTTGCAGCAACCACTTTTCCTTTTTCTCTAGAAAATGGTAGATTGACACTGAAAAATCATCCACAAAGACTGAATATATTTTTGTTTGTTGGACAAAGTCAAAGTGATAAATGGGATCATTGTTGCTGACTTCTGGCAATGCTTTGCTGATTTCTTTGGTGAATGGCTTGACAATTTTACTCCTGAAAATGATCTATATAATACAGAGGGAGAAAATCATTCTCTGGTCTTTTAAGTAAAGGGAGATAACCTAAAAGATTGTGAACCACTGCATTAATCAGTAAAATAGAGCGTGAACAAGGTTAAAGTCATTACTCTCACTTTACACTGGATGCACATTTGAATCATGTGTGTTTATTGCTACAATGAAAAATAAAATGATGGAAGCAACCCCCCCTTTAAACATGCAAAAACTTAAACTTATTAAAGGTGTTTGTCCAGGACGCCTAGGTTGGCCTACACTACTGTCAAGTTTTCTGACAGTTTCAGCCTCCAAACCTGCTTAAGCTTGAAGACCTGATTCAACTTAAACCGTTTTTAAGTGGGTATGGTTAGCCTATAATAAAACAGTAGGTTACAAAACACAACATACTGTAATTTGGAATATATATCACAGTTTTACTGACTAATTTAAACAGGGAATCTAAACCCGTCTCACATGAGCTGCACATGGCTAACTACCATAAAAACACAAACACATGGCTAATTAGCATTCAGACCACCAGAACTCCTGCAGGATTTTAGCGGATTTGGTAAGCACAACTTTAGTGACTCTGCAAGCTGAAAACATACACTTACCTAACAAAAACCAGCAAACCCAACATTTATCCCTGAATATTTCACGTTTTTCTTTCTTTTTACGGGTTTCTTTCGATTCATTTATTTCTCATTTCTCTTCTCGGAAAATATTAATTTATATTTTGAACATGGTTATATTAAACTGTTATGATGTTTAATTTGTAGTAACAGACTCCATAAATGTGTTTGCATGGTTGTCCACCAATTCCAGGGTTGATGATTTGAAATTATTTGCTAAAAATTTTTAAGAAATGTTTTGCAGATTTAGCAGACCCAATCTGAAAACAGTTCACTAATGTAGGAAAATCTGGTTAAAGATAGCTATATTTTAATTATTATTATTATTTATTTATTGCTTTAAAAGGAGAGCTGATGTTAAGGAGATCTGTGACCTAAACTCACTGAACAGCCCTTGCATTGGTATTTGCTTCCAAATGTTCTTGGGTGAGGCTTGCTGTTATAGACAGGTTTTTTTGTTTTTGTTTTTATTTTTGTCCTTTCAGCTTATCCCGTGAGTTCAGGGTCGCCACAGCGGATCATTGTCCGCATGTTGATTGGGCAGTTTTTACGCCGGATGCCCTTCCCAATTTCTACCGGGCTTGGACCGGCACTGAGCAGCTGGGGATGGGAAGGGGCTGTTGGGAGTTTGGTGTCCTGCCCAGAGACACTTTGACATATAGCCAGGACTGGGGATTGATCCCCTGACTCTGAACCGCACATTTTAGTTATTTTAAAATGACTACCTGAAGCTCTGGGCAGATCGTAGCAGAGCAGAGAGAGGAATGACTGGGTAAAGCAGAGTAAATTGATTTCAAGTGTCATGGTAGCCCTGTTGCCTGAGTGGCATATTGCAGCTTTAAGTATCAAACTAATAACTGGTGATGAAGTAAGTTACTTCAGCTGTTACAGAGAAAACCATATTAATGTTAAAGGATTTGGGACCTTGTTACAGAGGATTCCATGATCTAATATTTACTGTGCATATATAAATGTGGCCATTTATCACAGGTCACCTCCTTTACAACTAAACTATCAGTTATTCTGCACCAGAGGAGTCATGGGTATCATCGCAGTGCGTAAATGATACTAAGCCTTAACTGGCCAGGGTCAATTGTCCTTTGGCTGACTTGCAAATTGATTTCCAGTGTAAGAGATGGCTTTGAGCTGCCTGGAGTGTGTGTGCGTGATTCCTCTGTGAAAGTTCACAGACAAGATCTGGGGAGGCCAGGTATGTGTTTTGGCCTTCTCTTTGGATGGCAGATAAATGCTTGATGGCCTATATGTGTGATTAAAGATGGATGCATGGAGAAATCTAAAGCTCAGCGGTGTGAGCTGCGTGCGGCCACAGATGGGAGCATGACAAAATGTGCTTCAAAGTGCAACACTCACATCTTTCTGGCTGTTTGATTTGGGCCATTTTGTAATCTGTTGCCCTCCATCATATTTACAAACTTAGTGAGGTGTGTGAGAACTGAAAATGGAGAGAAAACAGTTAACTTCGTGTGCTTCCCTGTGCTGACATACCACTAAAATACCCAGCTTACATTTGTAACCGAGTGAGATTCCGCCATATGTGAAAAATCCCTATTTACATACTGAATCAGAATACATTCAACAGGCTTCAGGAGTCGCTACACCAACATGCTGTGTGGTGGGGAGTTGATGCTCCTTTTGCAACCATTAACATCTCATCACACTCCTCTCAGGACTCACTGTAAATTCACTTTTTTTTTTTTTCAAGACACGCAACTTCCTCACCCAAGATGGAATCAGTGACATTTGAGCTGCAGGGAACAATAATTATCTTGTTTGGATGATTGCATCTTTGAAAAAAAATAAATACATACATAATCTAGGCTGGTCACAATTCATATCACATCACTAATCTTTATTCTGTGACAATGTGGCTGAGGAGACCCTGCCAAGAGAAAAGCCTGAACATGACTATTAATCATCTCTCCTACAGGGAAAGGGAAAATCTTTTTATTTGTGTGTTGAGTCCATCATCAACTATAGAACTATACTCAAACTTAGCACAAAATAACCTGATAAAAACGATGTTGCTGTTTCAAAGAACTGAATCAAAGTTAGGTTTCAGGAAAGGTCACTTGGTTCCATGTTTCCGTCAATAGTGGAACAAATCGATTCTGGGAGCTTGTTATTTAACAGTAAACAGCTTGCATTTTTAACACGGTACTTAACAATGGATTGTTTTTCGAGCTGGTTGGTAAATGTTCTGCCAGAGGGTTGGAGAGAGAGTGTGTGTGTGTGTGTGTTGGGGGGGGGGGCTCTGATACCGGAGTACAGCATCCTTGGAAAAGCTCTACATTAGAGGACTGCTGTATCGGTAACGCCCTCTGAAACTGCAAACTAGAACTGATTTTGAATGTTTTTGCTCAGAGTTGAAAAGGCAAAAATCGAATTTAGCCTGTAGAAATGTAGGAAATCTATAAGAATGCAGATATCAAACATAATTTTCGTAAACCGAGGAATTATTTGAATGAGCCTAATGCCATTCTGAGAGCTAACGCAAGGTTTGACGATAGTTACCTGAAACCGGGGTTTCGGGGACCCACTTGGAGCCGGGGTGAAGAGACTGAAACACGGCGCGCACCTCCTGGCAGTTTGGCACCTGTCCGCCAAGCATGGAGAACAGCTGGAGGAAGGCGCACAGGAAGAGCGCACTGTGGACGGATGAACCAGCCATGGCAAACAAGCAACACGAGCAGAGCAACAAAGAGCTGGGATTAACTTCAGCACATAAAAAAAGTTACAGGACAATCCTGTGTTGGCGCTGACGAGGTGAAGCTGCAGCTCCTGGATCTCCTCGGATCAGCATCCTGTCGTCTTTTCTCTCCTCAGCGGTCGGTCGGGGTGGAAAGCTGCTCGGTTGCGCCTCTTGGTGAAGCTCCTCGGATGCTGATAACTTATACGAGTCCCTCTTCACTTGCGGCACTGGCTCTCAGCTCACCACTAAGATGAACGAGCCCCTGGATACATGTGCGCGCTCCCTGAAAAAGCGCGCGCTCAAATGCGTGATCGTAGTAAAGATGTAAGGTGATACACTGGCCCCTATGTGGCTGCAGGAGAGGAAATTTAAGGAGGGGGATTAATGCTTAGCGCGAGCTGTTGTCACGTTAGACAAATTGTGCTGTATCAAATAGGATGCAATTAGAGCACAATACCTGCATGGTTTACTTTTCACACTATAGTGGCGCAGAATGTGGCCTGGAGATGCAGATATATATTACAACGAAAAAAAAAAAGACTCATAAGCTTATTACTATTAAAATTTAATTCTATTATTCGAAAACGTGGGGAAAGTACACAGAAAGTCCGTGGAACACTCAAATCGATAAAACCAGGCTAAAGTGAACATCTTAGATTAAATAATTCAAACATTTTTATTTGTTAACATAATCTAATGGCATTTTCCTTCACCATGGTTATTCCTTCAGCGATTTCACTGAACAGTGTTTCCCTTAAATTCAGCTCCACGGAGCCAATACAGTTCAAATGCTGCCATCTAGTGTTCAGTTTACACGTCAAACAACATACAGTCCAGCTTAAACTATAGTTCATTAAAGTCAGACAAAAGCACATTTGCTTTTTGCAGTTTGTCTACAATACAGTCTAATAGCTGCTTAGAACATCTGGCGGATTGCAGATGGATACTGTGCAATTTCTCAGATTGGGTCATGTATTGAAATTGCGGAGCCATCCACCCGAAAACAGCAAGACAAACAGCTTTGTCAAACAAAGTCAAAGTTAAGATGCCTGTTGAGTCCAATGTGACTGCAACACAGGAAGAAAAAAAAAAAAAAAAATCTGCTCTCTTGTGCCCGAAGCGAATGAGATTTTTTTTGTCTTTCAAGTGTTCCTCAAAGCTTGGAACAACAGAAAACAAAAACCATATCTCTCTTCCTTTGGCTGCGTGTCTGAGAAACAGAGAGCTTTGCATGGATTTGCACAGCACAGACTGGCAGAGGCTGAGAGCAAACCAACAAAACTCGCTGTTAACTCAGCAGAGTTCTACCTTCATATGGACCACCATAAACTCAGACTGATGCAAGAGGGAAGGGGGCCAGCAATACCTGAAGTGCACAAAATGCAGTAGATCAGTGTGTACTACCTGCACTGTGAGCACTTTGGAACTGCAAAGTCGACATGTTCAGCTAAAGAATCAGAAAGATATGAGGCACTAAATTTTATATATATATATATATATATATATATATATATATATATATATATATATATATATATATATATATATATATATATATATATATATATATATATATATATATATATATATATATATATATATATATATATATACACACACACACAAAACCAGTGGGTACACACTGATAAAAGTTACACAATGTGACAACAACTTACATCAACAAATGTTGATGTAAATGTATTCTATCAGTGTACTCGTCTGCACAGGAAAACCATTATGACAAATGATGTTAGTTTATCACGCTCAAAAATAGCTTGCTGTGTCTCACAATACCAGAAGGGTAGTGTTCTGATAAGGTATCCAGAATGATGTTGCCTTCAGCTGTTGCATCTGGATGGTTTTCAATATATCAGTTATTGTTTTCGCATGAAACTATCAGTTACATAAGTGAAAAGAAAAACAGCAGGTTCATAAGTATTGAAAGCTATACAACGGTTTCCGAGTACCACATAATGCTGCCGTCCTTGAGACAATGAACAAGTGTGTGATCTCCGTGGGTTTTTTTACTAAACCTCCAACATGTTGGCTCCAACTAAGGAAAATGCAGAGAACTAGGGACATCACATTTTAGTGTTTTACAATGAAAGCATGAAGATACTTCATCCTCAAGACACGTATGTAATGTATGTTAAGAACAAGCCCTCCATCCAGAAGGGGCACCTAGGGCAGTAGATACTGAACTACTTTACTAGCTACACTAGATGCACCTTAGCTGGAGGACCATAAGAGGTGTGGGAAGATGGAGGGGAGTGGTGAGGCAGATTACTTCCTACAGAGGAGGGCCTTGCAGTCTTGACCACCTGAAACACACCAAAATAAAGTTGTTTGAGATAAATTAAGACAAATGTTGAAGCTGAAGCTACAACTTGTTATTGGAGAAAGAACACGTGCTGTGGAAGCTGCAGGATCGAGGTCGGTGATGGCGGTTAGCAAGATGTGGGAACAAAATTAAAGAAATCATTATCCACAACACAAGTAAAACTGCAATTTGAGCACTGTATAAACTTAAGGTTAATGTAGTTAATTACTTTCCACCACTGTCAGCTTACACCATACTTTAATCATGCAGACTAGGCAACACGTGAGTGGGGGATTGGGTCGGGGGGTGGAGGTTTGAACCTAAAGGCTCCATCTTTACCAATGTGAGAACAAATCGTTTAAAAGGTTTGGAAACTCGTTGTTCGTCTGCTGTCGTTTTTCCCACAGCGTTAAGAAAATACACTGAGGGTATGAAGAGGTTTTTGTCAGCGCTCGGACCCTGCGTGTGCAACTTGGCGCCAACAGAGTCAACTTCAAGTAATTAACAAGTTTCCTCGATAAATCGAGTTACTACGACTCCAGTAACGTTCAAATTAAAGTCAGGCGGTTCCTTTTTTTAAAGGTGGTATAAATGCATTAGAATTCACAAAAAAAGTTGGAGGTGTTCTCGTCTTCCTTTATCGAATCAGAGCCCCACTAAAGGCCAAACAAGCAAATCTTAACTTTTTTCGGATTGTTTTTCCTTTTCTAAAACAAATAGTATAAGGAGCGCATGCGCCCCTTTGTAACAGCGTAAACGGTGCACACAGCTTATCTTTGACTTGTGCCGAGTCTGTGCAGTTCAATCAATCCACTTTATTACAACCATTCATGCACAAAACTCCAATGTTGCAACGTACCTGTGCTCGCAGATGCTGTGTCCTCCGCAGCCGTCTTTGCACAAACACAAGTTTGGCTGTGCACGTATTTGTGAGCGCATCTTTTTGTGTTGTTTTCCCTTTGTGGGGGTGGGGATAAAAGCGCAGGCATTCTTTGCGGACGTCGTCCTTAAATCGTTTTTGCGAGCATTTCGCTCTTGCATTCAGGCTGCAGATTTAAAGATCTTTTTGTTTTTGTTCTTGACGACCTTAGCTGCGAACTCGGAAGTTGCAGACTCGACACAGCATAGTTTCATTCGCCCGTTTCGCTTCTTCATTCAATGCCGCGCTGGACGAAGTAACCCAGGAGGCTTGTGACCTGTAACCTCTGCAAACCCTGCCCCAACATTTTCTTCTGCACAACGCGCGTCCTTCCATCATCCCGCCACAAACAACGGCAACTACAACTTAATAGCATTGTTAGCGAAATCTAGCGAAAATAGCGAAATCTATCCATGCTGAGCGATGCAGTCTTCCCAAAGCATGGTGGCCCTCCCTGCACTGTGGGAACGGGTTGCAAAGTTGCATTGCTTGCCTTCTTCCTTGGTTGAACTTTAACCTACTTTCCCATACTGCTTTTTTTTTTTTTTTTTTGCTTCTATATGCCGGGATTGGTGGAGTGGAAGGAGAAGAAAACTGTAGCTTTCTATTTTGACCTTATTCTTTAACCCAGTATGCTTGATCACATGATGTGTGCCACTGAGAGAAGAAGAGGGTTATTTATGTTCAGTATCATTCTACATGTGTTTGCAGAATACAGAGAATTTACAGAAACCTTATCTGTGTGTGTCTGCACACACGCAAAAAAAAAAAACAGACCAGATGTGCCAAAGTCTTAAAAATGTTTTTAGGCCATGATAAGGTTTTAGGCTGTAGCACGTTGCCACAAATTTTAATTGACATCCACACAGACAATAGCCTGCCAGTCTATTGAACAGGCGTCATGTCGGATCCCTCCTGGTAGGAAGGAATGTGACCCAGTGTTTTGAACTAGGCTGACTATACTGGCCCACAGTCAGAGCTACAACTGGGAGGAGGGGTTATTCTAAGTGAAATTAATCTACACCAAAGATAAGTAAGTTATGCAAGATGTAAACACAGTGACTTTGTTCAGAATGTAGTTTTTCAGATGAAGTTACGTGTATAGACTAGTTATCCAAAGCAAATATCCTTCCTCTCACCGCATATGGTCATAACCATCTTTTCACTAACATGGTTGCATCTGAAATTCTCAACATTTTGCAGATAAACTACAGCTTTGATGCAGATAACTAAATTTCACTATAATTTTTTAATTTATTCTAAATTTTTCAAAACTATTAAATCTAGCAGCTAAAAATCTGAGTTTCCCAGAGGTCTCGGTCAGATCAACTAGTTTTTAGTCAAAAACACAATAGTATTGTACAGGTGAAGATTTATTATTTTGTTATACATTTTTTTCTTTAAATGCAAAAGTAACCTTACATGGTTATCAATATTCAGTTTTTCAAAGAAAAAAATATTAGCAATTCCTCTGAATATCAAATGTTTTTTTTTAATTTCATTGATAAATACCGTAAATAACAAATCAATTATGAAAACTATTGAGCACCAGAAGATCCAGAGGAGAAACAACATGTCTCTTTCTAAATTGCTATTGTACGTGAATAGAAATGTATCCTCAGAAACTGGGCTTCTAGTATAATCTGGCCCCTTAGTTCACAGCACAGTGATGGTTCAAACAGAAAAATCTTCATTTTTCATTCAGCTACATTTGAAATGTTTGTTCTAAAAGACTGAACACACTGTACTGTAGGTGGACCTGAGTGTATTACTGCCTTAGAAGAAGTGATCCATCACTTTCCAATCTGTAGTCTTGTGCACTTAAAATATTGACGCAACACAAAGTAAATAGCCATAAGGTTTTTATTTTCAATGCTTTCACACTTTTATCCTTTATAAAGTTATGTACACAAATTAGCTCCCTTGGTAAATAAAGAGAATATCAAGAGTTTCAAAAGACAGGAAAAATAAGGCAATAGAATAAAAAAGCACACATATTTTAACAGAGAACTTTAAATTGGGAAGTATATAGTATTGAACTTTAAGAATTGAGTTGGTGAATGTTGCCTGTAAATCATACACAGAGGTAAGGTTACAGAGACATGAAATGGTTTGTTTGTACTAGCAATACAAGATACCAGTTGTTGCAAATAGTTCCATCTGGTGGGACAGCTGTGTACAGCATGTCCTTTCCAAAGTGCACGTTTACTGAAGTTATATTTCAGTAAAGCTTTCATGCAAATGTATACATCAACAGTGTTGGACATCATCAAAAATGATAATGTGTTCTGTAACTTGTTTGTCTGCAAGGCTTTGAAAGGTATAAATATCTTAACACTCTATATTTTCATCCAAATGCCGGGCAACATGACAATGCACTTGGTGCAGGACAATTATGAATGTTTCACATTCATATCAGATTGCTGAAATTAGTCAATCATGTAACTGGTGTAGTGCACCAAAGGGCAATTAGTGAGCTAGTTAACCACAACTGAAAAATTACTGACTGTTCTCAACGGAGCTCTGTTGAAATTACATTTACACTCAATGGGTCACACTTTAAGCGAAATGAAGATAGCAATGAACCTACAGAAAAGATGCAGATCTGATAAATGAACGAGTAATTCGCTGAGGACTAAAAATGTACTTTTACCATTTTTATATTGATTTGGTTTAGAATCAAATGAAGAGGTCTGGTCTTTTTACATGATCATTACGATCCATTAAATGTCTTTAAATAAGGCAACAATTATTACAAGGCACCACAATGCAATTCATTATGAATTAACCTTTGTGTGGCACCAGTCAAGGAAATATTGACGTTTAAAAATCTAGTTTTCCACTGTGAAAACTAGGTTGCAGTCCCTGTTCAAGTTCAGACATAAAGATCAAGTTTAGGCATGCATACAAACCACTGCTGTCTATTTTAAAATTTCAAAACATCTTGTCTAGGCTGGAAAGAAAACAGAACACAGCATTTGCAAACTTAAATCCCATGAGGTATATACTGTACTAGAAGGCTGTGCGTCTAGAAAACACATGTTGAAATCCCTAATATGCCATTTTAGAGACAATGGCAGAATAAGGCAGTTCCTGTTCAGAAAATTAGTAACTAATTAGTTATGCGGGTGAGAAACTCTAACTTCAGTGCTTATCACCCAAAACAAACTCACTCTTGATTTAAAAAAAAAAAAAAAAGTGTTACCCTGACAATCTGGTGGTGATGGGTTAGGTGATAGGTTTTCTGATGCATCACAAGCATGTTACAGTGTACAGTTTTCAAATCTATTAGTACAATCACATTTGTGAAGAATCTCACAAAATACATATTTTAAATCCTTGTTAATAGGTTTCCACACCAGTTGTTTATGTGAGACTTAAGGTGTTAGTTCGACTGCATCATTTTCCTAAAACTTAACTTTCCATTCTGTGCATCGTTCTAGTTTAGTGCTGCATACGTTCAATGTATGTAAAAGAAAAGAAAATCACATGAAGAAAAAAAGGCAGCCCCTGAGGGAAGTTAGTATAAAGTGAAATGGGCATGTTTTAAATAGTACAACATGCTCTGATATAAATATAGTAGATCTGCAGTAACATACTTATGATGCATCGTTTTGAGCAACACATCTGCATAAACTGCAATTTTACCTCTTATGCAGTGCTTAAATGCTAACACAGAAATACCTACCATGGCAAACATCAGGTTAGAGCCTTTGGTGATTTGTTTCTTTGTTAATCATCGTTTTAAACCACATTTCAAAATGTTAAAGTTTTAAATTAATCACTAGTATCAGTGTGCTCAGCATGTCAGGGTGAAACTGAGTGCGATCAATGGGTATATCCTGGCTGTCCGTGTTAGCTGTGAATGGATGGCTGCCACCCTGCAGCATTATCTGATGTTTCTTTCTATTTCAGTCATGTAAGCCTCACTGGGCGCAACCTAAAAATCACAGCAAAATAAATTGATTCCTCTATGGTTTTGATTTTCCTCTTCCTGTGCCAGCTAATACATTGAGAATTACAGCACTGCAGGATCAATCCAGACCTCAGTAACCTCACAAATACAACCAAAGGCCTAAAACCAACACCAAAATTTACTGCGCTATCTTGGCCTGTGTGATCCACATTTTACTCTTTCAGTGCCATATATCTAAAGATCACTTAAGTCCTTGTACAATGGATATACAATAAGGTTAAAAACCAAACCTATGCAATTAGACTAAACAATGTTCAGACAGAAGAGTTACTGTATATTTTACTGTTTACCATAAGGATACATTAGAAAAAAAATATATTTACTTCTCCTCAGTTTTGCAACCTTAAAATACAGACAGGTTTCTAAACAGACACCCCTGAACCCTGTTGGTTGTGAATGGGGTGAAGTTTCTCTCATTCTGAAGTCTTTGCCATCAACAATGTATGTGGAAGGGTAATAGTTTAAGGTCCCACATCACAAGAACAGAGTAAATACATTGCATGTTCACTAAAGAAGAAGCTCTGGGGTATAAATAACAGTTCTTGGCCCACTCTGGTTTCTGGATGGAAAACCACCTCAACACTAAAAACAGAAGAGTGAAGGAAGCAATCTTTATTTCCTATATTTTTTAGTTAAGGGTAAATCTTAATGAATCATGCCTTTCAGACATAGCTGTCTGCAGCTCCACCACCACCATTAATATACCACCTGATGGAACAGTTGTCTCCACAGCTTTAAGCTTCGTCAGGTGCCGTCTGCCTCTTCAGGTCTCTGATCTGTTTAATCAGATAGTTCTTCTCATCACAGAACTGTTCATCCTCAGATCTGTCGGTCTGGAAATGGCTCAAAAATTCCACAAGTTTGGTCTGATTCTTCAGCAGTATATCCAGCACCGGCTGAGTCTTGTTGGGATTAGCGACAAATACCTTTGGAATGAGATATTTGAAAAGTTTAATCTTAATAGCAAATTGTTACACCTGTTCAGAATTCATGAATATTTTCACTATTTTAGGTCAGCAATATTAAGTTATTTTTTTGTGGAGGGGGGACATTTATCAGTACATTATTTTTAAAGCAAGCCATTGTATTGATGATGCATATTTTATGCGCACACCTTGAAGACATGGAATGCTTCAAACTGGATGTTTCGGCTGTTGTCTCTCAGCAAGTTCATCATCAGCTTCAAATTCTCCGCCCTACTAATGTACTTTGTCATGACAGTGAAGTTGTGTCTATCTAGGAGAAGTTCCCCCAGGAGCTGAAAAACAATACAAGATTAAGTAAATGAATGCAGAGTCAAGTAGGAGAGGATATCACTTACACTTGTCTCGGTAGCTCAAATAAGTTGGACAATAACTTATTCAGAGCCGTGCAGATTGTACCTTCAAAGACTGCCGTTTGGTGACATAGTTGTCAGAATGCAGGAGCTTCTCATATTCTGCAAACACCTGACAGACATTTTCAAAGTATATCAGACACAACTTGACAGTTCTTTCAATACAATGATCAAAATTCACACTTGAAAACTCACCCTGTCATAATTTTTCTCCAAGAAATCAGCACACATAATCTTGTGTCTTGTGAGGAGATCCTGAGAGAAAACAGCAGACATCAGCTAAGAACTGTCAGCATGAAGATGCTGCACTCAAAGGAAATGTAGCAGTGTACCTTGAATGAGGCGAAAGCGTCTGAAGCGATGTCAAATGTTGAGAGCTCAACATAATGGAAAAAGCAGAAGAACTCCTCAGAGAAGAGCACCGTCCGTGCTAAAGGCTCATGACGCAGACACTCCCTCAGCATCATTCCACAGTTGAGAGCAACTTCTGGACTTTCATATCTGTACATACACGTCATGTGAAAAAAGTTAGTACTCCCTCGTTTGATTTTATGTTTTTTGTGTATAATAATTATACATTAAAATGATGTCATTGTCACAGGTCTTAGTATATGGCAAACACAACCTCAAACAACACTATATAACTGTTTTCACCATGCTTTTATTAACCAAACAATTAAACCAAAAAAGAAAAAAAGTGGCCATTACCAAGTAGCCCTTAGCTGCTTCCACAGAATAGAAGAGGGAAAGTTGAGGCAAGGTGCACCTAACGATCAACCCCTGATTAATTGATAATCAGCAGGTGTGCAGGCCTCTATAAAAGCCAAAGTTTTGGTAGTTTGCTGGTCAGGAGTATTCAGCAGTGTGTTAAGACAATGCCCAGAGGGAAAGACATAAGCAAAGGTCTTGTAGGAGCAATATGCTGCAAATCAAACTGGAAAGGAGTTTAATACCTTTCCAAACAACTTGCAGCTCAATGTTCTACATTGAGAAAGATAATTCACAAGTGGAAAGGATTCAAGACAGTTCCAATTCTTGCCAATCTCTCGGGACATGACCTAACCAATGCCCTCACAGCATTTTAGAAGAAACAATTCATGCCCTGGACCTGAACAACTTGCAGTAATTAAGTTGACCATAAACTTCACATTATACCAGAATAGTGCAAAATGACTAATAAATAAAAGTATCAAATTTTGGAATGGCCTATTCAAAGCCCAGACCTAATTGGAATGCTGTGGCAGGACCTTAAGAGCACAACCAAATGGCCAAAAACCTTGATGAACTGAAACAATTTTGTAAAGAAAAATTGGACACAATTCCCCCACAACGATGTGAGAGATTGATAAAGTCAAACAGGAAACAATTACTTCAAGCTGTTGCTGCTATAGGTAGACTAACAAGCTACAGTATCATGAGTGGCCTTTAGTATTGTACGCATTTTTTCTTTTTCCACTTTATTTTTGTTAAATTATTAATGGCATGGTGTAAAATGGTATATGATGTTTGTCCAAGGTTGTTCATTTATACTAAGACCTGCTACAATCAGAGGATTTTCTTTTTTATACACACACACAAAAAAAGAACTTAAAAGAACAAAGAACTATCAGTTGAAGGAAAATCAACCCTAATTGAATACTGCACTGATAAATATTATATTTTTTGCTCTTATTTTTCATGGTGAGGTATTTCACCAACGTTTCAATATAACTAGCTAAAATTTACAAAACAGCTAGAAGAGGGTAATTAAAAGAATCGTCTGACACATTGACGTTAAATGTCAGGTTTTGACGTCAATCTCCGACAAACCAACTGAACAATTCTATTTACAGATGTGACTTTTATATAATAATATGAATTATAAAGTTCTAATACACAGCAAAAAAAATCTATGACTAAAGTGGCAACTTTCCAAAAGAGCATTCGATCAATTCACAAAAGCCTAAAAGACTTTGGTCATGGGTGCTCTTTGAGTAAGCAACATAACTCACTTTTGGAGCTGCAAAACCAACACTCCACTATCATCTTCATTTGTAAGGCACATTTGAATACAACGTGTTCATGCTCGTTTCTCTGGGAGTTGTTGAAACACATACTGGGTAATGTAGAAAGTCATGAGGCATGTTAAAAGGAAAGTGATTTTACCACAAAAAAAAAACCCTTACAGTAGTAACTGTTGCGTTTTTATTTTATTATAGTGTTATAAGTAGTAGCTTAAAACACTTTAAAAAGTTTTATGGTATTTATTAATTATATTTACATGTTTGGAAGCCTATAAGGCTTGAGAAACTAAATAAACAATGGAATCATATCTCATGAGACAATCAACTAGTGAGTTCCTGTAGCTAAAAAGTAGAACTTACCCTTTCAAAAGCATGAAGAGGATCTGTGGGTGTGTAGAGATGTACTCTACTGTGGGTGTGCGAGTGCCAATCTGACGTCTCACAATATTGCTGAACAAATGAACCACATCCTTCTTCCCCTGTTTTTTTTTTAAAAAAAAAACCATGGCAGATGAATGGCTTTCTGTGCTGATGATATGCAAAGATGGTTTTGCTTTGGGCAAAGATTATCTTCTCAGGCGTAAACATTGCCCTTGACCATTTCACGTCCGCACAAAATAGTGAATATTTTTTGGAATCACACAATGTCAGTACAGAAAGAGGCACGTTTTTTAACCTACCTCAAAATCAATCCTTTGCAAGTTTGCAATGAGAGCAATGAGGAGGTTGGTGTTGTACAACTCTTGTGCGAGTTGAGCTACTGCTTCAGTCTGAGGCTCCTTGTCCCCTGTTCCACAAAGTATCTCCTTAAGTGAGGCGAGATTTTTGGACACCTCTTCTGCAACCTTAATTGTAGAAAAACTGTTGTTGACTAATCTTGTACATGTGCATTAAAAGTAAGCCTATTTGAAAATATAAAACAGTCACAAGGGCACACCATTGCTCACTTTTTCAAACTTTTTGCTGTCTCCAGCATCCAGCTTTTCCATGTGTGCCACATTCTCTTTTAAACTCTTCACTATTTCAGCAGGACTCTTCTGAGACTTCCCAAAAGGAAAAGGCATGACTGAAGACCAAATACTCCAAGCCCAAATTTCTGATGAAATAAAACACAGTTTCAAACACTACCCTGTGAAAGTATTTCGACTTCCTGTAGCTCACCACATCAGGAAATGGCTGAAAAATCTTTCACCTGAAGAAAGTAAGGCTATGAGTATATCATTCTGACTGACCGAAAAACGAGTCAAAAAGAAAACTACTGAGTTCTACTTTTAAAGCCACTAACTCATACAGCTAGCTAGCATTTGATTGTTTGTAATGGCTTTTGCTCCGTAAGCTGTGTTTGCACTACATTTTGCATTTCTCTACATTACTATTAGCCCAGCAAAATAAAGTCGTCAGGTTTCTTTAACAAGGATGTCACGGAGAGCAACATTCAGAACTTTAAAATGTCAACGTTAAGTTACTGCTATGTTCATGAGTCAGGCTAGCGCTTGTGACCTACTTAGTTAATGTTATTTAGTTAGCCAGCTGTGTGTTAGCCTGAAATAAGAAAATTACCGAATACACAAACATGGCAAGCAACCATGAAAAAGACACAACACATTGCTAAAATGTTCAGTTCAGCTTGCCAAGACTCACCAAGTGAAGTCTAGTTTTGAGGCTGAAGGAGGCTCTGTGGCTAAAGGTTAGCTAGCAGGCTAGCAAACTGTCTCTACTTTCTTCTCCCCGCGTAGCGTTACTTCGAAATACCTGTAACGTTATCTAAGCCGTCTAAAGTGTAGTCGCAGCTACAAGTTGCTCACACTGACGACCTTCATAGCTGTAATGTTTCATCTAATTCTATCGCGACCGCCTATCTTGCTAGCTGCTTAGTTGGAAAGAGAGAGCTCCTGAGCTACGCCGTCTGACAACTTCATTTCCCTGTTCTCTTCTGATGAAACTCGGGTCTCTCCTCATCCCGGGGAAGCTGGGCGGGTATGTTTTGCTTTACAAAATGACTGTTACTAATTTTAGCCAATCACGTTAACTAAAGCGGAGCTGTGGAAACGCCTTTTCTACGATGGGTGCGCATGTTTCATGGTTCACATTTTCCTTATGGGTGGGTAAAATAACGATTGTACGGGAAGTGCTTTCCACCGGACTGCCCTGTAGATATAATCAATTGCAACTAAATTCTCGTGGAAAAAGCAAAGAAAGACATAATTCAATCATTTTCATGTTAAGTATATGAAATTACAGTATTATTAACAATTGTGCAATGTAAAGAGTGCTTAGACATTGTTAAAGATAGACAGAATAACCTACCTTTATATTTTAGCATTTATCTGGAGCCCTCTCAGTAATGATATCCTAATCTTTATTATGATTATTGTTTTTAATGCTATTATATTTTTTTCCGTACTTAATCCCTAACTACTTCGGCATAGATTCAGCTACAAACAAAATCAAAATGTTCAGCTTGTAAAGGATATTACTGCTTGTATAAGGCTATTTAATAGCATTTAAAATAATGACGGCATCAATTACATCACCAATTACATCACATAATGCCTGTAAAGTTTTGTCTTTGAAGTGTGTAGATCAACTGCTTTGAAGTCTGCCTGACAGTATATAAAGAAGCAATATTTCTTTAACTATTTCAGCAAAAGCAAAACTTTCAGCTATTTCAGCAAAAACAGTTCAGTTTTTTGCAGAAAGTCCTGCATACAGGTATGAATCAAGAAAGCTTTTTTAGAAACTCTATTCTACAGTGTTTCTAAAGAAGTGCAGGTGCTGAGTGCAGCGGGATTTGATATCTCTAGTGAAAACACCATGGAATATTGGAATATTGAAAGCTATATTTTGAGTGTGTAAATGTTTGACTACAAGTTGTGTTGTTTGAGGGAAAAATGTGTTTTTGTTGAGGGTTTTTATTGTTTTGTTATTATAAGAGCATTTTGCAAACAAAATGTGTAATTTTGGGCAGTGAGCTTCTGGTTCTGCCTGTGTTTTAAATATTTGGAAAATGTAACTTCAGAGTAGACACAAGTGTCCAAGCAAATGGGAAAACTGTAATATAAACTATGGCTTTTAATGACAATGATGAAATGCAGAAGCCTGCACTTTTTCTCTATGGCATATATCAATTTCCACAAAAACAAAGTTTCCCACCACTGCATGGTTCATCTGATGCACCTCTGAGCTGTTTTAGAGAAATGGTTGATCATTGTTAGATCAAAATCGCACATTATGGTTTATTAGTAACAGTCAAGACTGATCTTAGAGAAATTCATCAATTCAGGACATATAAGCAAAAAACATCTTAAAGAAATGTATAGAAATATATGTGACACATTACATTTGACTACATGTTCAATTATTTTGCATTTAAATTTGCCAGTGTAACAAATCCAGTGACGCCAGTCTATTGACTCTTCCAGAGTTATTCCAACATCATTAGGAGTAAGATCACCCCCCCTGCTGGTGAGAATATCTAGAGTTGGATTCACCAGTGTAAAATGGAATTTTATCGATACCATTTTATTCATTTTATCAAAGCCCTTTTGCATGACTTTAACACGTTTAACACAGTATAACCTAGACATGTGATGTGATTGTGTTGTATTTGAGATGTCCCAGCTCAGCTCTATGCATGCACACACCCACAATGTGCTATAAGAAAGGAAATTAATAGACTGATAAGGGGATCAATAAAAATTTATTTTTAAGTACCTTGGTGACTTTTAATACATTTTTTAGGACATGAATACATCTTCTCATTGTGGTTTTGACCAAGCTGCAACATTTATTAAATGGACTAAAGTAGAAAATTTTAAAATTGTAGTTGTTTTTTTTTAAAAAGTGTATTGGGAGTAAGTATAACAGTTAGAGAAAATACTGGTTGAGATAATTTTGATGTTTTGACACTGAAATTGTATTTTTATTTATTTTTTTGGTCCTTTCGGCTTATTCCTTCTGATGATTTGGCACAGTTTTTACGCTACATGCCCTTCCTGACACAACAATCCCCTAATTCTACCTGGCTTGGACCGGCACTGCACAGCTGGGGATGGGAATAGGCTGTTAGGGGTTCAGTGTCTTGCCCAGAGACAGTTCGACATATAGTCAGGACCGGGGATTGGACCACTGACCCTGTGGACAACTGCCTTACCAGCTTATTCTCTGTGGAATGGGACCATATGTTCACTTATCCAGTGTTAAAAGGAACTCTTTAAGTGTTGAATGAATACTGGTTAATGTACCGTGTACTGACCTCCGCAGTGAACTAATGTCTTGTTTTTGAAGGTATACATTTTGAGCTACATGACATAAGGAAGGTAGAATTGAAAGAAACAACAGAAAATTGTCGAAATCATGAATGAGACAAGGCATTTGCACTTTAAGCAAATAAATATGAAATTGCTTATATAATGTGCACATGTGACCAGATGATGAATACGTTGAACATCTAGTTTGGCAATTTTGAGACATTGCCGAATTGGGAAATGTTCCAAAACGAGAGAGAAAAACTCTAAAATACTTAAAATGTGGATTCATAAAATTTTGCAGCCATGCCAGCAGCTCCTTTACAACTTCTTGTATACCTCTAAAAATTAATTGATTCTAAATTCTTTAAAAAATGGTACTTCTTAGCAGCATCATTTATTTTCACTTGCATTGTTTTTGACAGGTAAACAAACGGAGGGACAAAGATTCTAGTAGTTTTATTTTCTTATTTTTATGTATACCCTAACTTTAAGTGATTTATACATTTATAATATAGATGTGTGTGTGTGTGTGTGTATAAATATATATGTACACATATATACACAGTACAGCAATGTCTAATGGTGCAGCTTGATAGGTAAACTTCATTAGGTTCCTATTGGTAATTCATTAGGTGTTAACCAGGTGGCTACCAAGTTTTCACGCATCACAGGAAATTGTGTGTGTAAGCTTCGCTTTAAAGTTTTCTCCTTGAATTTGAATTTTTGTTTGTCTTGTATGTCGCTTTGGATAAAAATGTCTGCCAAATGGTAAGATCTAAATGTACCCCACTAAAACACTTTCTTATAAAAGGAATATACTTTTTAATCATTTAAAAACATGGCTCCATCAAGATGAAGCTTATTATAGCTACTAGAGTGGTGCAAATTTCCCCTTGTTTAACCCTGAGTATTTGTCTTTGCATATAAAGACTTTATTTAACGCAGATCATGAGCTCAACACAAAAAATGCATCTTTTTGTGACAAGTAGACCTGTAATAAGCTGCAACCGCTTTCATATCTAGACGGTACAGGGCCCACCCGTGTGTCATATATCTGTAGTTAAAACATCGATACTTCAGAAGTGGTTATTCCCATGAAGTATCCTAATTTCACTTTCGTTTCCTGCGCATTCTGACGCGTTTTCACGTTTGAAACACTGCAGTAAACGTTCGTCCGCGAGACATTTAATTTGAAAGTCACACCCGGAAGTCATGTCGTCCAAGACGCGGCAGCTAGCTTGATGCTAGTGCGAAAAGCACACGATCCCTTCTGAAGGACGGAAAGAAACACAGTCGTTGACCGGAACACTTTTCTGTCTTTTTTACCGTCTCGGGGCGATACGATTACACTACCAGGTAAGATGTGAGCCGTGTATTAGCGGCTGGATGATAGCAGATGTAAAATATGGCCTATTGTCGTTTCAGGCCGTATTGCTGGCGTACAAGCGGAGCTGCTATCTTTTCACAGGGATACATCACGTATGGCGCTCTTTACTTCGAAACGGTTTGCAAAGACCCGCGCCTGTCATGATAATTTCCCACATTTAAAGGGAAATATTCGCAGTTTTTCAGGTTCTAGCAAAAACATGAAGTCGAAGTGTCATATTTTCCTACCGCCGACCTTAGTTTTCCTGCATGAAAAGGCCTTGGGAGAGATTTCGGGGCGTTGAGATGTTCTTAGTGAAAATTGTTTGCAGTTATAAGCTAGTTTAGTGGAGAAGGAGACACACACCCCCTTTAATTCAAAACTTTGGAGTTGAAATTTGGGGCACTTTTTATTTTTCACTTTTCTCGTCATTCATCGACCACAACTTCGCACTGTAGCTTAGGATTATGATTTGACAGCATTTCAGCGAAGAGCAGAGTTTGAAATGAGGCATATAGGGTGTTATTTACACGGGCAGTGTTGTATGTTTGCTGGCTCCGCTGCTGTGGCCGCCGCAGTGAAATCCTGGCCCTGCTATCATGGCTGTAGCGGCTCTATCAAGGCGTCGCAGCACACTGAATTGTGATTTTTTTTTTTTTTTTTTTTAAACACTCAGTTTTGTTCGCGGACTATCAAGGATTGAGTAGATATATTTAATCCTCATTAAATGCTTATGCGGACCCTGCAGCCCATTATGGACAACCTCTACCAGTATATCTGAATGACAGCACACATTTGGAGGTTTGATCTACTCTCGGTGTTGGCTTTGTGGCACGATTTATTTTAAGAAAATGTTTTTAATTACACACCATAAGGGTTTATTGAAATTCAGCTGAAAATAATCCAATAACAGTACTAATATTTCTTCCAGATTCTGTCATGTGTATGTTTTCCCTACTGATCACAACAGGCAAACATTCTAAGTTTTGCGTTTCAATAATATGATTTTGCAAAATGAATGGCACAGCTTCAAGTTTGGACAGATGAGATGTAGCTGAATACTGAGGCGGACTGGGTACACAAAATGTGGAAACATGTTGCATCATTGGTTAAAAAACCCTACTGACTGGAGGGGGGGGGTCTGTGGTTTAAGTGTTTGTGTGTAAGGTAAACTGTGCAGTATCAGGTCTAGTCATCCCTGTTCAGAATTCCGCTTAACCTGATTTCTCTTCCTTTTCTGTGTAATCACATTTTGGCCTGTGATGAAAGCTGCTAATTTTAAGTTGTGTTCCGCCATTTTTTTCTTCTATAACACGTACAACAGCATTTTTGACTGACTCCATCAAACCAAGTCAAAATTTCAGAAATGCACTGGTTGGCATTTTAGAGAATTTCCGATACACTTATACTATAGGCCAACAGAAACCACCTACAACACAGTGAACATAATCAACTATGATCAGAAGTTAAGAAACTGTAGCCCTGCAAAAAATGTGTGGGCCCCATGTGCGATCTATCAGAGGCTTGTAGGACAATGGGCTCTTAATTTGCAAAGTTTTTGGACTTACTTGGAAGTTGACTTGTGTCAAAGGTTAGTTTCCAGCTGTTTCTGGGAAGGACTTTCTGTGGCGCCTCTCCAAAAGGTTTAATCTATCATTTCACAACACACTCATAGTGGATAATAAAATTGATTTCCAGAAGTTTATTTTTACAGCTACTCTCTAGTAGCTAAATCAATGAGTGAGGGTGACTGTGGCGTAGGAAGGTAAAGCGGTCGTCCACCAATCTTGGAGTTGTTGGTTCGATCCTCCTGTCACAAGTGTCCTTGAGCAAAACACTGAACCCCAATTTAGTTGCTCTCTGTTAGCGTTGGCTGTATATCAGCTCCCCCATTGGTGTGTGATTGTTAGTGCGAATGAGAATAAGAAGCAGTGTAAAGCGCTTTGAGTACCAATAGGTAGAAAAGTGCTATATAAGTGCAGACCATTTACCATTTATGTTTCACAAACCACAATATGGGAAGTTTCTCAGATTTATAATTATTTTATCCCACATTAGTGACCACCTCAATACTCTGCTTATGTGTAATATTATAACCTGATATGTTGGAACATATTCTTCATAATATCCCATTTTATCTATACTGCCAAATGCATAATCAACATGCTGTGTGCATTCCAAAAGTCTTATGGCTTTCTTTCGAACCCGATACGAGTCATGACAATACAAGCAACTCTATCAATGTTTGTCAGATTTAATGATATTGTAAAGGAGCTAAAGGGGACTGGTTATTAGGTGATTGAGTGGATACTTGTTTTTCTGACTTCTTTATTTTTAAAAAGGTCTTCCAGCCTTAGTAATTCAGATATTTTTTGTGATATTCAATTTAACATATTTGTGTTGGATTTTATGTATTTATTTTTTTAATCAGAAACTTGGGAAAAGAAACAAGCCTTTGGTCATGTCAGGACAGAGGAAAGGAGCTGCAGCACGGCTGCCTAAATGTGCCTTTTGCAGGACCAACCGGGAGAAGGAATGCGGCCAGCTACTGGTGTCTGACAGCCAGAAGGTGGCAGCCCATCATAAGTGTATGGTGAGCGAAGCAATGCACTCAGATGAGTAGCCTGTGTTTCATCAAGCCAGATAATTACTTACAACCACTGTCACATATGCAGAAGCTAAGCCAAAAAAAGAAACAAAAATTTTTTTGCCCCCTTTTTTTGTGTGTATACGGTAATGCCTGCAAAATATAACCATTTGACAACGTACAAACGTACATCAGAAATAAGTGATTACTCTGTCATCAATTTTTTTTTAATGGCTCCAAAATGACTTTTGTCTGCTGAATAGTCCTGATCTCCAGGTAAGGACAGTGGACTACAGCCTCTGGCATACAATAAAAAAAATATATCCAACTTAAAAATGGCAAATCGTGTAGGATTTTGTTGTAAAAATATTACAGTTAAAGTACCTAATGATACTGTCAGATACCAGTAAAACGTTAAATTAATGGGAAAATAAGGTTCATAACGGTCTTCAGTTGATGTGGACTGTATCACAGTTAAACATGCCTCGAAAAGACTACAGAAGTCCTTTATTGTTGTTCTTCTGTTTGTGCCTTTAGCTTTTCTCTTCTGCACTGGTCACATCTCACTCAGACAGCGAAAACATTGGAGGATTTTCTATTGAGGATGTAAAGAAAGAGATCAAGAGGGGAAATAAATTGGTAGGTACCCACTGTACTTCTTAGTGTAGTGGTAATGACTACAGGATGATAGAGAATCTGCACCAACTGATGTGTTATCTCAAAAACTAAAGCTGAAGATACACGTTTGTATATATTGCTGAGTATCATTGTGTCTCCATAGTGGATCCTCAGGGTTTGGGTTCATACTCCCTTCTTTTGGATTCATTGTGTGTGTTCACTGATAGAGTGTAAGTTTCTTACTGAATAGAGTGTTTGTTTGATATTAGTTGGTATAATTACATCAGATCTCTTATGTTTAAGCAGAAAACACCAGTTTTTATCTTTCAGTAAAAGATGTAGAAGAATTGTGGTTTGTTCCTCATTTGCACAGTGCTGCAAAAGAGATGAGTCCTGATGCTGAAATATAATTTAATCCAGTGTAGTGTACGCTCTTTATAATGTACAATATTTGTATATTCAATACCTTCACTAAGCAGTTTGTTTACTTAACTTGATGGGCCAGTATGTATTTTTCTTTTTTTTCTTTAAACGGTCATTCACTTCCACTTAGATATTCATTTTTTTGTGAAATTAATATCAAGGAATGATTTTTTTTAACACCAACCACAAATAATTATTGATTAATGTAACATATTTTGCATAAATATTAAAATGTTTTCATTTGAATTTGTGATATTTAAAATTTTTCACTGCTTTTCTGTCTTTATTACAATCTATTGTGGTTCTAAGCTGTCTTTCCTGCTGAATTTAATTTGTTTTTCTCCTGCAGCAAACAAAATTTAAGCTATCAATTGATGACATTTGCATATGCCTGCTCCACATGATCTTTAGAGAGAAATTATTATTCATATCCACATTTAAAAAATCTATTTACAAAACTAATTTTGCTTTGCACTGCTAGTTGTCTGTTATAAAAAATGAACACTCATGAATTTAGCTTTTTTTTTCTCCTTACGATGTAATTCTTTGTCTTCTTGCTTCAGATGTGTTCGTCATGTCACCGGCCGGGTGCTACTATAGGCTGTGATGTGAAGACGTGCAGGAGGACGTATCACTACTATTGCGCGGTGAAGGATAAAGCCCAGATCAAAGAGAATCCCTCACAAGGGATTTACCTGTAAGTTTATGAGCTTTGGATTATTCTGAACATCCATCAGCAATAAACAAAGATATTTTTCATCCAGGTTACTTGACTTTTTTTCTCCCATTTTCTTCTAAATGTAGCATTTACTGTCGTAAACATCGGGATGCTTCTCAGGATGGCATTCAAGGTAGAGTAAACCTAAGCATCTGGTAGACTGCAAGGCTACATGGATGATTGGATTTGCAGATGGATGTCAGTTTTTGTTCTGTTACTTCACATAGAAACAATACTTAGGTTCTGCACTTTTCTACTGGATGTTTCTGTAATAGTCTCAATGTAATGATTAACTATTTCATTGTGAAATGTGTTACAATGATGCATTCTAAAAATACCACAAAGCATGCTCTTCTAGCAATCTGATTATCTGCTTTGTCATTGACAAGAAGCCTGATTCAAGTTCTTGATCTGATTCGTGTCAAAATGTAACATTTTTAGCATTTTTCTTTGCTAGATGAAGAGGGAGGTGTAGTAAATAATTCAGACTCATCGCCACCACAAAGTAGGGGCAGAGGAAAGCTTGAGAAGGGCAGAACTAAGATGGGATCCCGCAGCCAAACAGAAGACACTCGCTCAACATCCTCCCAGGCTGCAGAAGAGGAGAGTTCATCCCATGTAAGGCAGCAAACTTGTTTGTTCAAGTAGATCAAACAGATTGCATTTTCAGTCTCTTTGTCATGGTGGTCTTTGATTTTTCAGTGTGGTTGTGTGTGTGTCCCAGCGGGACAGGTCTCCTCTTAGAGCCAGTCCTGGAGATGGCGGCCAGCGCTGCGGTTTTTGCCATGCTGGTGATGAAGAAAACGAAACAAGAGGCATGCTTCACACTGATAACTCCAAAAAAGTAGCTGCACACTACAAGTGCATGGTAAGATTGACGTGTGTGGGAATATGTGTTTGGGCACGTTGCAAGAACGTACATACAAATCGGATAGATACACTTCAGTCGTTTTGTTTATCTCATCCCTTTCAGCTTTTCTCATCAGGAACAGTCCAGCTGACTACTACGTCACGGGCTGAGTTTGGAAACTTTGATGTAAAAACAGTCATCCAAGAAATCAAGAGGGGTAAAAGAATGGTAGGAAGATTTCATTTTTAAAGAAGATTGTTTGAAATGTTTACTCTCATGATTAATAATTAGTTGTCTTTCAGAAATGTACACTCTGCACTCAGCTGGGTGCTACCATTGGGTGTGAAATCAAAGCGTGTGTGAAGACCTACCACTATCACTGCGGCCTGCAGGACAAAGCCAAGTACATCGAAAACATGGCACGCGGCATCTACAAGTGAGCTCAACCTCTACAGAGAAATTGTTTTTTAGTTAAATGTAAATGCCACTTCCAAACCAGAATTTGATCAAATCAAATGTCCACATTTCTATATTGAGTAATTATTGTGGGGATCTTTTCTTTTTGTTGCCACACAATCATTGCAAATGGGTGTTTAGATTTTTATGGGTTCCCAAATAACCTCACAGTTATAGTAAAGTGTGCTGAATCAATAAGCTAATTAATACCATTAACATATTGTGTTTTTGTTAGTTTTTTTTGTATTTAAATAATTATATTTTGTTATATCATATTCTGCCGTTCAAAGAAGTTAGGATTTCTGTGAAAGTGTACTGCATTGCCTCGCCGCAGGTGTGTAATCATGCATGTGCTCAATGCAAACCAAATTGGGGGGGCTCTCTCAATTAAATTGTTGCTTACAAACTCCACAGGGTACCTTTTACAATGTACACATGAGAATTTTAAGGTGAAGACTAGTGAGAGCTCTGCAAAAAAAAACTAATAAAAGCATCTGTTGGTTTTCATCACCGTATTTTCTTACCCGTGTGTGTGTTTATTTTTTTTAAGACTATACTGTAAGAACCACAGTGGCAATGAGGAGAGGGATGAGGAAGATGAGGAACGAGAGAATCGCAGTAGAGAGAGGGCAGCAATCAACCACGGAGGAACACCATCAACACAAGTGAATGGCAACTAGGTACTGAAGTTACGAAACCACACATTTAATGTCACATATGTTGTGTTGGGTTTTTTTGCTATAGCAACAGTAGAACTCTAATTAAAGTGTCATGTCATTACTGTTCCTGTTCCACAGGTGGTCGTGTTGGTTGTGACATGGGGAGAAAACGGAAGAACTCAAAGATGAGGGAGAGATATTTTTTTATTCTAAATCTTAGCCTACTCTTGAAGTCGTGGTCTGCAAGCTCCCACAAGTCCTTTGCACGGTTTCTTCCAGTAAATGCACAGGATGTCCCAATGTGCACCAGATGTCTTTGTCATGAAACCCTGTTTTGAGTTGAGTGGATGAACTTTTCACAGACTGATGATACTCTGCAGAGCACAGAACGGCTGCGGGAATCAAGAAAAGCCATGGGAAATCTTTCCCGAGCGTCTGTTGTGAGCTCAGTTTCCAATACATGCATTATTGCCGTGAATAAGAGCTGGTGGACTCGTGTTTTGATTGTAGCTCTCTGCCCATGTCCCCACAGATTACGTGGCCCACACTGAAATAAATACATTCTTCCTTAGTTTCTAAAGGACTCACTTTTAAGAGGGGTCTGTTTGTTACTACTCTCTCTATGACTTTGTGCAGTTTGATTACCTTGTTTCTGTAATCATGTCTTAAAATACTCTTTTCATGTTAGCCTTTCTTTCTTGATATGTAATATTTTGCTACTGTATTATCATGAGTAATTTTGGATATTTGAATTTGAAACAGTCACGGTTTTGCCAGCATGCACTTGGATTCTCCCACTATTAAAGGTGGCTTTTTTTTTTCTTTTTTTTTTTTTAGCTGCTAAAGGGCAAAGTAGAGCTCTTTAGAGGAGTTGGCTGACTTTGTTTGGTGTACTGTTACTTGTATCTCTACAAATGTACCCATGAATGATTGGAAATAGAAAGTATTTTATTTTACAATTTTACAGACTGAACATAGTTTTAATTTGAAAATGTCCGACTGATAACAGGGTTGGATAAAGTTTAGAAAAGTTGCACTTACTGCCACAAAAGGTCACTGCAATATTACCTGTGCTATCCTTCACCCACAGATTTTAAGAACTGGTGCTCCCATTTAGAACATTATTTTTGTTTTACGTCTATTTTTTAAATATAAAGTCTTTTGCAGTTATTCCTAAAATATGGTAAATTCAAACCAAGACTGACATTTTACAGGTAATCAAATATGATTTTATTGGGTAGCAGTGATTTCATCTGTAATCCTGGAGATTTCACGATTTTCTTTTAAATTATTATTCTTCAAAACAATTTGCATATGGTTAAAAAAAACACCCATATACATAAAATATTTAAAAAACAAAATGCTGTCTAAATTCCACAATAATAGGTGTTTGTACAGCAGAAATGTTGACCTGCTCCAGCAATACCTATAACAGTGTCAGTAAGTGTTTGGGGCCTGGTGGAACAGGGGTAGAGGTTGTGTTGGGATGCAGAAGGCCATGGGTTTGAATCCCACCCCACCTGGTGGGCCCCTGCCCATGGGAGGGTTTTGGCAGTAAGGGCGTCCGGCGTAAAAACTCAAATCAACATGCTTGAATCACATTCAAGCCACAGTCAAGCCAAAAGCCGTGGGTCTAGTTAAAGTGTTTCATAAGACAAGACACTGATCTAGAATACACAAAAACCAGGAGGGTAGTATCCTTGAAGTTTACCAAACTTTAGCTTGACCCTGACCTCTAAGTTAAACAACCCTGAGTTGAAAAACTCTTGAGTTTTGGGTTAGAGAACCAAAGCTGATGAGGGTAATTCAATCAATAGAGTTGGGGTTAGTCTGAATGGAGTGTGCATGATGACTAAAGAACCAAAAACAGTTTAGCTAAGAAACTATGATTCACAAGGGCGAGGGGTAAATAATAAGGAGATGTAAATGCTAATGTGTTCAAATGGTGCAACTTTACCAATTTTCAACTTGCTTCCTATGGCTTTAGGGTGTAAATATAGAATAATGCTTTTAAAGGTCATATTGACTTCACTATTTTAAAATATGTATTTTCTTCTGGCTAAAAAAATACCTCCAGACATGACATCACCTGTAGGAGTTTTACATCAGCAGGAGGTCAGATAATAACTGGGGGGACTCTGGACAAGCAGGTTGACCACAATCACAACCTCCATAGTGTGAGCAAAGAGATGACATAATTTGAACTGAGGGTTCCTCCAAGTTCTGTCATCTGGAGGCATTTTTCAGACAAAAGAAGAGATATTTTAATATAGGGAAGTCAGAGAGAAGTTTAAAAGCATTCATGTATATTTACACCCTAAACTAAAGCCATGTGGAGCAAGTTGAAAATTGGCGAAGTTGCCCTTTAACAACCCAGCTGCAGAAGTGAAAAACTGAGAAGTAAGTTGATAGGACTGAAACATTTTATGCATTATGGTCGGTTCATTATTTAGCAGAGATTTACTTAATGCTGAAATCATATTGTTTCTTACAATAATTTATTACATTTATTTGTTGCTGGAAGATTAAACCAAACACAAGTGTTTTGGTTATAGACCCTTTGTAACCCTATATTCTGACTAATACTGATTTTGGTAATTTAAAGTGAATAACCATTAAGACTAAAAAGTAAAAATCTAGATATTTAAAAAGTTGTTTAACAATGTTTATTGGTTATTAAACTCGAACAGATTAACTTCAATGTTGTTAAAAGAATTCAAAGGCAAGAATTGGCAGCTAAGCAACTAGCTAGGACATGAAAACTTGGCACTCGGGTAAATTTGAATATTCAAATAGCTCAGTGACAGTGGCAGATGAAAGACAACAAGGCACTGGTTGAATAAAGGAACATAGGTTAAACAATGACTGTTCATAAAAAGTACAATATGAAAAATATACAGGTTTACATATTAAAATAAGCCTGCAGCTT